>NC_056731.1:1225733632-1225996132 GCF_019279795.1 Protopterus annectens | reverse complement strand
ATAATAATAATATATATAAATATATGCACTTCACTTGTGTGATAAAGTTAAAAATCTCAGTAACAAACCTAAGAGTTGAAATTTACTCTAAAGCTAAAAGGTTTTATACTTATAAAATCATTGAGACCAGGTGGTCTCGTGGAATCCGTTAGGATTTGCCATTTACTTCAAGCGGCTAATTTCATTTTCCAGTCACCCCAAATGGGCTTAACATCTATCTGTTCTACAATGGAAAACAAAAACCATGTTCCTCACCTTTATCCAAGATGTGTCTGTACAATGCATTTTTGGTATCTTGTTTCCCTATTTTACGCATGTTCGTAAATGCGTCTGTTCAGCTGTCTCTGTCTTGCCTATGTAATGGGCGTTGCATAGTTTACAGACTGCCAGATAGACCACATGTTTTGTTCTACAGTTACCACATTTGCTTTTTATAGTAGTATGACACAAATCATTAAGTTGAATAGTCATGTTAGAATTAATGTATTTACACTGTTTGCAGTTCCCGCATTTAACTGTACCCTTATGTGATCCATGCTTTGATCTTTCTGTCTTATTATCGGCTTTTTCTAATAGCCTTTTTATATTTGGGGCAGTTTTATATACACATCTTGGTTTACTACCCAATAGCTCTTCCTTGTCCAATACTCTAAGTGTTGACCAATGCCTTTCCAATATTTCCTTTATAATATGTGTGGTCGGGTGTACATAAGGACACAAACTCTTCCTGATGTTTCACTACAAATTCCTACTTTTTTGTCCATCTGATACGCACCTAATAGGGGTGGATATTTATTACCCCATTCATTGTACACATAACTGATGACCTCCAAGACCATCTTTTCAGGGTAAGCTCTACTCAAAAACATTTCTTTGATGGTATTAAGCTCCTTTTCCAAGATTATTTTGTTAGAAGACATTCTTGCTACGTACACATTGGCCTTTATGACATTCTGAAATACATGGGGGGGATGGTTACTACTATAATGGACGTAATCATTGGAAAAAGTGGGTTTCCTATGCACCCTAGAGATGAACCCTTGATTGTTATGACTCAATGCTACGTCCAAAATGATATTTCATGGTAACTGTATTCATAAGTGAATTTCAAGAATTCGACTGTCTTGTTTAGGTACCCCATAAATTCTAGTAACCTATCCTCAGAGGCCTTCCATAGAATAAAATGACATCCAAATATCTAATGTATGTTATGATATCTTTGTAGAAAGGGCTGTTGAACACATACACGATTCCCATTCGGCCATGACCAAGCAAAGATGGGAGCACATGATGCTCCCATCGCCACTCCTTTGTCTGCCTGAAAAATTCACCTTGAAAGGAGATATAGTTGTGATCTAACACCAGTGACATCATGTCACAAATGATGCTGATTTTCTCCCAGGAAAAATCGGTGTATCTAGTCAGACTCTTTTCAAAAATTCCAGTCCTTCAGTCTTAGGGATACTGGAAAAGAGGTCAACTACATCCACTGTAAGATAGATCAAATTAGTTTCCCACAAGTCTTTGGTGATGGTACCCAAGAACCTCCATGAGTCTTTGATAATGTGGGGGATGTTGTCGTAAACCTTCTTTACCCAATTGTCTATAAGTTTCCCTAATCTGTAGGTTTTTGATCTGGAACCAGATACAATCGGTCGAAAGGGTGGTTGGTCAATGGATTTATGTAACTTCGGAATACCAACCAATTTGGCTAGAACTGGATGATCCTCTTTCACAAAAATATACGTGTCATTTGATATCCTGTTGTCAATGAGAAATTCTTCTATTATAAGATCTATACGTTGATGGCCTATATTGACCTGATTCAATGAAATATGTTCATAGTTTCCTGAATGATGAAGAATACTGAGTAATGAAGAATACTGAGTATTTCCTGGTTATAATCTTCTGAAGAGAAGATAACTGCCCCGCCTCCTTTGTCGGGTTTCATGATCCTGATGTTTCTATTGTTCATGAATTCCGACAAACAATTCCTTTCTTTACTTGTTAAGTTGTCTGGATGTTTGTGGACCTGTTTTTTCATATTGTGATATGTCCAATATATGTCACTGCAAACCAATTGTTCGTAATTGTGCACATGTGGATTGAATGCTGGTATGTACGTACTCTTTTTCTTGCACACTGATACAGCTGTATCCCTGACTGCTAAATTAGATTCCATCTTATTATCAAATGTTAAAGCCAGCTTGAGTCTCCTGGTGTATTTTTTCACTTCCTTAATACAATCGATTAAGTTCCATCCACACATGGGAATTCTCTTCAGAAGATTATAACCAGGAAATACTCAGTATTCTTCATCATTCAGGAAACTATGAACATATTTCATTGAATCAGGTCAATATAGGCCATCAACGTATAGATCTTATAATAGAAGAATTTCTCATTGACAACAGGATATCAAATGACACGTATATTTTTGTGAAAGAGGATCATCCAGTTCTAGCCAAAATGGTTGGTATTCCGAAGTTACATAAATCCATTGACCAACCACCCTTTCGACCGATTGTATCTGGTTCCAGATCAAAAACCTACAGATTAGGGAAACTTATAGACAATTGGGTAAAGAAGGTTTACGACAACATCCCCACATTATCAAAGACTCGTGGAGGTTCTTGGGTACCATCACCAAAGACTTGTGGGAAACTAATTTGATCTATCTTACAGTGGATGTAGTTGACCTCTTTTCCAGTATCCCTAAGACTGAAGGACTGGAATTTTTGAAAAGAGTCTGACTAGATACACCGATTTTTCCTGGGAGAAAATCAGCATCATTTGTGACATGATGTCACTGGTGTTAGATCACAACTATATCTCCTTTCAAGGTGAATTTTTCAGGCAGACAAAGGAGTGGCGATGGGAGCATCATGTGCTCCCATCTTTGCAATTTGGTCATGGCGAATGGGAATCGGTGTATGTGTTCAACAGCCCTTTCTACAAAGATATCATAACATACATTAGATATTTGGATGACATTTTTATTCTATGGAAGGCCTCTGAGGATAGGTTACTAGAATTTATGGAGTACCTAAACAAGACAGTCAATTCTTGAAATTCACTTATGAATACAGTTACCATGAAATATCATTTTGGACGTAGCATTGAGTCATAACAATCAAGGGTTCATCTCTAGGGTGCATAGGAAACCCACTTTTTCCAATGATTACGTCCATTATAGTAGTAACCATCCCCCCCATGTATTTCAGAATGTCATAAAAGGCCAATGTACGCAGAGCAAGAATGTCTTCTAACAAAATAATCTTGGAAAAGGAGCTTAATACCATCAAAGAAATGTTTTTGAGTAGAGCTTACCCTGAAAAGATGGTCTTGGAGGTCATCAGTTATGTGTACAATGAATGGGGTAATAAATATCCACCCCTATTAGGTGCGTATCAGATGGACAAAAAAGTAGGAATTTGTAGTGAAACATCAGGAAGAGTTTGTGTCCTTATGTACACCCGACCACACATATTATAAAGGAAATATTGAAAGGCATTGGTCAACACTTAGAGTATTGGACAAGGAAGAGCTATTGGGTAGTAAACCAAGATGTGTATATAAACTGCCCCAAATATAAAAGGCTATTAGAAAAAGCCGATAATAAGACAGAAAGATCAAAGCATGGATCACATAAGGGTACAGTTAAATGCGGAACTGCAAACAGTGTAAATACATTAATTCTAACATGACTATTCAACTTAATGATTTGTGTCATACTACTATAAAAAGCAAATGTGGTAACTGTAGAACAAAACATGTGGTCTATCTGGCAGTCTGTAAACTATGCAACGCCCATTACATAGGCAAGACAGAGAGACAGCTGAACAGACGCATTCTGAACATGCGTAAAATAGGGAAACAAGATACCAAAATGCATTGTACAGACACATCTTGGATAAAGGTGAGGAACATGGTTTTTGTTTTCCATTGTAGAACAGATAGATGTTCGCCCATTTGGGGTGACTGGAAAATGAAATTAGCCTTGCAGTAAATGGCAAATCCTAACGGATTCCACGAGACCACCTGGTCTCAATGATTTTATAAGTATAAAACCTTTTTAGCTTTAGAGTAAATTTCAACTCTTAGGTTGTTACTGGGATTTTTAACTTTATCACACAAGTGAAGTGCATATATTTATATATATTATTATTATTATTTTTTATTAGATTTTTATTAGATAGTTATACGGATATTTACAGTTACACCAAGAGGTTTTACCCACCGTATATATTACTGCATATATTACTATTGTATATATTATTATATTACATGTGTATTTGAAAGTCACATCTTGATTTAAGGTTGGTTTACTTACAGTGTATTATAGTAAATGTGTAATATGGCTTTAAACTTTTTGGCGGGATTTTAATTAGTTAAACATCAATTAAGGTGATTTAGGATGTGTATAAATACTTTGGGATGATATGTGTTGTTTGTTCTGATGAAGACTGATCACCAGTCGAAAGCGCTTAACAAGTCGTGTGGAATTGTTCAATAAACTATCGTGAGGTTTTACCAGTTGTAAGAGCAGTTTTCCTTTCACTCACCATCTTCAGTTCTTGTTAATCTTTACTGGCAGAATTTTATATCTGATCATTTTTGATGGGGTTAAGGGAGCGAGGACTGAGATATTTTTGTTCCAAATTAAAAATATGATGATCCAAAAAGCTTTATTATGATTATTATTATTAGCATCATCATCATAGAGGACTATGATCAGGTCACCATTATGTGTTTGAGACATTTGCTCTCAAGGTGAATCTTGGTGTCCATGTTGAGAACACACAATTTAAGATTATGATTAATTGTATTGATTATAATTCTTTGTAGTGCATGCTGTATTTCTAGTTAAAGAGAAAAAAATCGCTACTTGTTTTCCCAACATTCAAAGCCTTAAAACACTTAGCGAATGCTGTCAGAAAAGCAATGTATCGTAGTCCAGTACATTTACACTTAATTTTCATATTGCTCAACAGTCTAGATTTTTGCAGGACATCCAGATTATTGCTTCATATTTTTGATTGGTTCCTCATAAAGTATGTGGTTTTCAAACAAACCACTGAGGATTGAAGTCAATAAATAATGGTATACATTTGAGTTTCAGACTTTTTATCCTTCAGAAATTGGATGCTAACACAAATTCTGTTATTCTAGCAATTAAGTTTGTTGGAGGAGTTTGGGGATAAGTTACTGGTACAGACAGCAGGCAGAAACAAATCTTTTGTTCTACGACTGTCATTTGCTGGACAGTACTATCAGATTTTATTGCCTGGTACTAGACCTGACCTTAACACCTTCAGTGGAGGTACTTAACAACTGTTAAGGTTAGCTCACATGTCATTCTAGCACTTAATTAGTTTGTCTTTTTCCAAATATCGAAGCATAATCACCATACTCCTTGCACTATATTATTATTATTATTATTATTATTATTATTATTATTATTACTGTTTTTTGTTCATTGTTTTTCCCCAACTTCCACCAAAAAGGGGCTTATTAAACCCAGTGAACTTTCAAGGTAAACAAAAGCAAAATAGAATAGCATACATACACACAGGAATACCTACATACAAAATAAAGTCACTCTACAAAAGAAATAAAACATTTTCCTGGTGTAATGTTTTATGGTCTTTACCCAGAGGCAGAGGGCCATTAGTTCTGACTTCAGGAGCAGAAAACACCATCACCTGTCGGTAAAACTAACACTGCCTTCATCCTTTCATGGTTGCCCCCCAAAACCATTTCTATTATAGGTACAGTTTAGGAATGATGTGGTTAGAAACTGCAAGACAGGTATAAATGAGCAGACGTAATATCAGGGAGGTATCTTTTAACAAATAAAGTACTGTACAGAGCACTGAGAGTCATAGGTCTCTGTAGTACAGCAGCTCTAGGAATCCAAAGACAAGTCGTATTACAGCAGGCTGCTAGTATATGCCACATGCAAATGTGAGAGCCCAGGGAGCACAGCTAATATAAATTGCCCTGGGATGATCTGGAAATCATTGTTGGGTGACTTAATGATTTGCTACTTCAGAGGAGAGCAGGTTACTGGAAATGAACTTTCTGTGTGTGTGTGCGTGTGTGTGCGCGTGTCCGTGTGCGTGTGTGTGTGTGTGTGTGTGTGTGTGTGTGTGTGTGTGTGTGTGTGTGTGTCTGTGTGTGTGTGTGTGTGCATTTATGTGTGTAATTGCATTACATAGATCGGTAGTACGAACACCTGCACAGTTGTTCCAACAGAGTTAATTGCCCAATTCTGAGGCATGCAAATGAGTTCCTAATGAGTTATTGCACCATGTGGGACTTGCATGTATCTCAGTCCTTAGTTAGCGCTACAGTGCTATGGATCATAGGAGGCAGTGCTGTTTGTGATAAGGAGTTAATGTTTCTGAATCCCAGCCTAGTAGTAGCACTGATGAGGGTTTCAGATTATCAAATGGCCTATAGATACAACTGGCACTGTAAACCAAATTTATGGCAGAAATCTGACCAGTTGATCCACTATTTGTATTTATGCTATTCCTGTGAAGTTACCTTAAACAGTAGGAAAATGGTTGCAGTCCATAATTTCTTTTATGCGAATCCTGCATTCTAGTACAAGAGGAAATAATATGAGTTCACACTGGCCCAAAGGTTGAGAAAAAAATGAAATAAGAATACTTTTTATATAATTCAGGATCAAAAAATGTTTACAGTGATTGTTCTGCAGATGTGAAGTGTTCCAAAGTAATAAGGTGAAAAATAGAAAATGCTGGTTGTAATTTTTTCCCAAGCATGCTATGCAGAGTAATGTATTAAATATGATGGTGCCATTAATGTACTGTAAAGCTGCCCAGTAATCACAAGAATTTAGAAATCTGTTTATGCACAAAGTAAAACATAGGTCTTTTGGGCTTCTCCTTATGGAATACCACTCTTGATACAAGTTGTGCAAATTATCAGAGATTATTTTATTTTCCAAACCAAGTCAGACAGTCTGTTTAATCCAGGCATCTCACTTTGCTTTTTATGTATCACCTCATGACCTGTCAGAAGTGGTATATTGGTAAGTTTAGAAGACTAGGCCATTGACCTAATGTTAACTATGAAGGCCTAATGTTAACCATGAAGGCATTCATCTCATGATGCGAAGAACAGTGACAGCTGACTGTAAGATGTTTCAAAATCACTGTATTCATATTCAGCTCATCCATCTTATTTGAGAATCACAGAAACTTTTCTAAAGCTTTTCTTCATTTCAGTTAGAGTCTAATATCCAGAATAAATGTTAAATAATAGTTTTAAAGTTTAAACCCCTCTGAAAATGAAATCTGGCATTCCTTGTCAAGTTGTCATAGCGGAACTCTAGTAATGCCTCTAAAGAAATTAAGGCACCGGCTGTTGATTTTGTCAAATAATATTTATGGTACCAATGGGCAAAATTCTGCCCTCAAATTAAAAGGATAGATACAGGTTTAGTGTGCTGTATTGATTTATGTGCAACCTAAAACATGCCAGAAGCAGATCACTGTAAAGCTGTTCTTTGCATATTACACAAAAGTCATGCATATCAGCAGTGTGAAAAATAAACCTCAATCCGTTATTTCTGTTTACCTTTTTGAAGGTAAATGAGTGTATCTAGGCTTCTGTGACAAAAAAAAAATGCTAAAGAGCAGTTCGTCACTTAAAACAGGAAATCACCTTAAAACACATCATATAAAATAAAAATGTTACTGTATAATTCATCAAATAAAAGCTGGACCAACGTCCCAACTCATCAACTTCAGTTCATCAAAGTTAAACACTTCAGTCACTGCTTTGCACAGAAAATTGCTGCCAGTGTGGTTTCTATAGGAATGCTGGCAATGACTCACTGTGTCTGGGACTTTTATTCACATCTCTATGATCATGAAGTTAGTATATTTCAATGAGAAAGTCTTGAGCGTACAGCCCAGGTGGGCTTGGCCCCTGAAAAAAATGTTCTAAGAGGTTTTCATGTGCTGAAACTTTGACTGGTATGTTTCGTTTGGATAAAGATTCAGCTAGCTGAAACTCAGGAAAACATAAGGGAAAAAATACAAAAAAAATAGTTCCCAGCTGAAAATATTGTTAACTTGTTTGCTGGCTCTGTGTAACTGAGAATATGGCCTTGATTGTGAGCAGGGATCACTTAGCAACCCAGATCTTGAATGAACCAAGTGTGGAAGGTCAGAGTGAGAGGCCAGTGATAGCACAACCACCCTGGGGTGTGAGAGGTGTTCTGATCTGTTGTAGGCCTGACACCCACTACCAGTGGGAGTTGTGACAAGCAGTCTATATGACAAAGATATGCACTTGGCCCTGCCTGTCTGTTGTTCATGCAGTGACTTCTACTGTTCATCTGTGGGAGAGGGCAAAGTAAGCTATCACTCAGGCAGATGTCTATGTCAGCCACTGGCCATAGAAAGAAAATTCATGTTGATTGGATAATGGCTCTAACCCTGTAAAGAAAACAAATAGTCTGAAAAAAAAAAACAAGACTGAAAACAACATTTTGCATCTGTATTCATAATTTGCATTACATATTTTATAAAAAATGTGTCAGTTCTTAATATGCACCTGTATGAATTGTCCCTCATCTACTAGTGACATTTTCTTAAGTGCTGTCTTGACAATTTTTGCTTTCCCAGGACCTCCAGCACTTAATTCCTTGTCACTTTAACTGATCCCAACAGTGGTGTCTAACAGTGGTGAAAGGCCATTGTGTTTGACTTAATCTACATGACGGCCATTAACAAAACAAACTTTTCTCCTTACCATGCTTAGTACATTTGTGTCCATCTTTAATTTAAATAACCATAATCAAAGCACAGCATGGGAAAACAAGAACATCAGGTGGAGCTCATGATAGCAGGGGAATAGTGACATTGCTAATCTGAGTGTTAACGAGCCAGTAATAAGCACACACACACGCACACACGCACTCACGCACACGCACACACACACACACACACACACACACACACCTATAAGCTGCGCAACCTGGCACACCAAAACATATAAGCTGCACAACCTGGCACACCAAAACATATAAGCTGCACAACCTGGCACACCGAAACAGCTCATTAGTATGTTAGGGTTGAGGATGTTCTACAGGTTCTGTGATGCACTGATGTCCTCCTTTTGACAAGAAACTGGTAAAAGACATCAGGCAAACTTACACTGCATTCATAAGATAGGTCTAGTGGTTATGTTTACCTGTGAACCCAGTGCTTCACTTTGGGAATCACTTTGGAGGCATGTGGGTATAAGATATAATCATGCTCCAATCAGGCCATGTAGCCCCATTTTTAAAACAATAACCTTCTGATTAGATTAGAAAAATGCATCCATATTGTCTCAACAGCCTCTTTACTAGGTGTTAATAAGCTTTAAGTTCCTCAAATCAAAATTTTACTAAACAGTGCCTTCTTACATTAAACCCCTGACAGCCCCTTTCAGACAATGTAGTTCTTTTAATAAGTAGCATGTGATAAAACATGGCATAATACAATTACTTAGACATTGTATCAACTTAAATAACAAAGCATCTATGCTATTGTGCTGCAGTGCAATTTTAAATGGGATGAATAGAAATATAGTTATACTAAATTTAGAATCATAGCTGCTTCAGTCTTGTAATTGAGTTGCGGCATCATCTCATTTAAAATTTGTAAGTGTTCTCCACAATACAGCTAAAAGCATGACATCCGGGTTGCATCTTTTTGAATAATTCAATTAAATAACTAGAATAGTTATTGGAATCGTATAAGAAGATATTTTATATTATACAACCATTTACGAAAGACTATGCAAAAAGCTCATTGTTCAAACTACTACATAGGATATTCACCATATTAAGGGATTGTTACAGGAATTATCAGTGATCTGTATCTCTATAGGCTATGGAAAGAAAGAAAGACCGTGTTCTGGCTCTATAGATGCACTTTTATATGGTTTCCATGTGTAATTTGTTTTCTGTTTTGTTGTCTGATGACTATTCTGTTAAACAGTTTCAAAACAGGAAAAGCAATACTGGGAATAACCTCAAAATGCAATTAATGTTGGGACTATTAATGCAGCAGGAAGCACCCTAATCAGTTACAGATTTCTTCCTGTTTGGTTAGCGTGACCGTGACCAATTAAAGCTGAACTTACTGCTGCAGTTTCACTTCCTGACTTCCCAAATAATCATTTAGTGGGGAAGAACTTCTAATAATGTAAAGCGCAGGAAGAATTGCACAAATATTTCTTTTGATTTCTCACCAACAGTAAGTCGTGTGTAGTATAGGATACAGACAAAAAAAGTTCAGCAAGATGTGGTCGGCCCCCTCAGAAAAGGGGAAAAAGATTTAGAAATGCCTGGCTTTTGGCCATGTATTTTTAAATATCTTTGAAGTACTTTTTTTTTTTTTATTTTCAACAATTAGAATATATAGTTCCACTTTTCCGTTTGTTCAAACATGTCTTAATTTTATTGAGGCTTCCCTCCTTTCTACTGATTTGCAAATAGATTGTGTAGCTTTGCAGCTGACTCATTTTTTTTTTCTACCACATCCACCTTGCTGGACAAAAGAGATTGCCAAAGACTGATATAGAGAAAGAGGACGGGGGTAAAGATGTTGTCAAAATGTTTGTCCTCACTATGCACTTATAATCTATGTAAGGAAATAAGGTTCTTCAGTTCATATTACAGTGGAATAGCCTGCTTTCCTAATACAAAACTTCACTCCAGCTGTTTTATTGCCCATTTAGATTTTGATTCCAAGTGAAAAAGGAAAAAATAATACTGTGCTTTTCTTTGATAGACATGATCGCAGTCGCTTATGCTGTCCAGGACATGATGAACTAAAATTCCCCACTAGTCTGTGATGTATTCCAGGAAGCAGATGAGGCAGTTGTGCTTAAATTACTAGTAAATAACCCAAAATCTTATTCCACTGCTTAAAGTAATGAGAAACTAATTCACACTAAGGCTCATGGAGAAACCGGTGTCTTCATGACATAAGGCCTTCCAGTGGATACTGTTTTAAATCTTAGTAACAACACTGCCATTTTACTCTGGACCAGATGAGTAAGATCACGAGCAACCAACTCTGAAAGGACCGGTCATATTAACTTCCAATACCAGAATGAATAAAAACACAAACAGGTAGCTCATTATCTTCTCAAAACCAAGTCTCAAACCCAATTACTCTTACTGGAAGCAACATTTAGGGTATCTGAGGAAATACACAGTGCAAATGTTTGCTGTTAGGTGTATAATTGCCTCAAGGTTCAAATCTGCTAGGCTTAGATCATAGCATAATGTTTATTGCATGCCTTTTGCGGAGAGTTGTTACTAACAAGGTGTCACTATTATAAGGCTGGCCTGTGTCACATAGGTTGGGCTTTCAGAAGCTTAATCCCTTCATGTATACTAGTGGGAAAGAGGCAGTGGTTTGCATCTACATAAACTTACCGAGAAGTATTCACACATGTGTCTTAGACATATAACTTTTTAAACTTTCAAGAAAACATTAGTGTTTTTCTTTCTAGTCATTTCTACCTTTGTTAGGGGAATAACAACAAAGCACTGAGTCTGGATATCCCCCCTAGCTGTAGCAGCCTAGTAGGGGAAGTGTTATATAACTTTCATGTTACTAGTGCTCACTGGGGTTACAATATTACATCAATGTACTATCTGGGGTATGCTTCCAACAGTGTGTGATGTGGGTCATATGGAAAGGTATACAATTTCCAAGAAAATAGAGTGGCAGCTCTGATTTTTGTGGTCCTTGAAATAACACCCATGGTAAGTACACAGAGATAGAATTTAATGTAACCTCCCCAAATCCACTGTAAATGATGGCACCACTCTCCCTACCCAGGCCCCTCCCTGAAAGGGAGTGAGTATGTAGAGCTGAATGGTTCTCAGCCAGAGAGGAATTAATGAGTCCTTAGGATGTCTGGGTGGAGGAGGCATGATGTTTAGTGTAAACAGAGTGAAAAAATAAAACAAAGAAAATGTTATACTATTTTCATTGGTCCATCTCTGTGCTCCAAGCTATGAAGTCATATATTCAGTTCAGGGACTATGATAAAATGAGTGGTGGCCTGGTGTGGTCAGTGGACAGGGATTCAGTGGAAGGATACTGAAGATGTTTTCTTTTTAACCTGTCTTCATTTAATTCAAGATTGTGGCATTTTGCTAGGATCCTGCACATGAGAACCTGCCATTGGGATATTGTTGATAGTGGATAGAAGTGAAAAAGAATTTTTTTTTTCTTTGGTTGTAACCTTTTATAAGAAAAGATGCGCAAGGAGTCATGTGTTTCAAGAATTAGGCATTGATGTAATGGTACCTGTCAGAATCCTGAAGTGAAGCAGCAGACAACATGGAACTGGATAATTGCAGTGACCATGAGGAATGTGGATTCAGGTATTAGAATGATCAGCACAAATAAGGGAAGGGCAAATAAAACCTTGAAAGAAACAAATTGCATAGTGTACAGCAATTAACTGACCAGGCAGTCAAGAGGAGAAGGGAATTACTTACATCACACCACCAGTCTCACATAGACCTATGAAACCAGCACCAGCAAAAAACAGACATAAATACACAAAAACATACTCAGAGGCTCTAAATAAAAATCTGGAGAAACAACGGAGACCTCCAAAGCAGACATCCAAGCAACCTCCACTCCCCAACACAAACCATGAAATACATACTTCACAAAACCAGTGTGCCACACAATCACAGCCCTTAAGGCAAAATAACATACCCAACACACTAGTGAGTGACTCTATAGTCAGGCACACTGACGTCCCACTCACTAGGCTGAACAAGGAGAAGGTTACTGTTAGCTGCCTGTCGGGTGCCAGGATCCGCCACATAACACAAGCACTCAGGTCACTCCAGAACAAGTACAAATATGACTGTCATTGTCCATGTTGGTGTGAATGACCTGAGCCGTACCTCTCTGGACTACATGAAAAGAGACATGGAGGAGCTCTCTGATCATGTAGCCCAGGCCGGTATGACCCTGACCCTGAGTAGCATCCTTCCCTCACCAAGAATGATACCATGGTATAGAGAAAAAATTATCAATTTCAACAACTGGCTAAGCTTCTGGTGTCATTCAAAGGGGATCCAGTGTCTGTCAGCCTGGGATGACATGCTCAACAAGCCACGCTGCTTCGCTAGAGATGGCTTGCACCTGTCACCCTTAGGCTTTCGAATACTGGTCAAGGCTCTTGCCACCCCCATAGTGCCTTTTCCAGGCAAGGCTCAAAAGACAAACCCACCGCCGTAAATAGCACAAGTAACAAAAAACTGAGGGTAATGCTACTCAATGCCTGTAGCCTAAACCTCAAAATGCATGCACTCGAGGCACTCCTCAGTATGGAGAAAATCAATATATGTGCAGTAACAGAAACCTGGTTTAAGGGTCCAGAGAGCACCCCAGCACTACCAGGCTACAACTCATACCATACATTTTGGCCACAAAACCCAGACCGAAATACAAAAGATGGGGGAGTATCCATATTCATCAAGGATACCCACACCTCCAGGTTAGTGGCACAGCATGATGCTTCAGAGATCATGCACTTGCAACTAACAATGGGCAAAACTGCTATTGAAATTATAGCTTGCTACAGATCACCCACCATGTCCCAGGACCCCGCATTCCTGGAAACACTGGGAAACATAAAAGTTCTACCAAACACCCTGATATTGGGTGATTTCAATTACCCAAACATTAACTGGGAGAACTACTCAAGTACAAACTCCCTTGCCCAACATTTCCTAGAATTTATAAACTCAAACACCCTGGATCAACTGGTCAACACCCCCACCAGAGGTGACAACATATTGGACCTGGTCATAACCAACATGGGTGACCAGTGTTCCACACCAGAGGTCAACTCCTCACTGATAAGATCTGACCATAAACTAATCACTCTGGATATCCACATTCCACCACCATCCCCGGTCAAAGAAACCACTGAGAAAAACTTTTCAAAAGCAAACTTCACGTTACTTAAGACTGAGGTGGGAAGTTTCAAAGCCCCCATCCTAAAGGATAACGCTGTCCAGGCTTCAAAATCCTTTACTAATGCACTCTACAGGCACCTACAAGAATGCATGGATCATGCTATCCCAAACAAAACCAAGACTCACTCCTCTAAGAAAAGGAAACCAGTCTGGTGGACCTCTGCCATAAACAAGCTATACAATAGAAGGAGGAAACTAGTACAGAAAAGAGTAAAATCCCAAGAAAGGAAGACATCCCTGATCAGTATCAGCAAGAAACTATGTTCCCTCATAAAATCATCCAAGGCTAGCTTTGAAAGAAAAATTGCCATGGACTCCAAAGATAACCACAAGGCACTCTTTAGCTATGTCAAGAATCTAAGTGGCAATTCTCAGATCTGCTCAGAGTTAGTGCAGATTGGCAGAAAATACACTGAACCGACTGATATAGACAACATTCTGGCAGACAGGTTCAGTGCAAACTTCACTCCCCTCTCACCCTCAAAAGGGCCCATAACTATACCAGAAGAATGTAGTGCCCCTGAAATCACAGACGCTCAAGTTAAAGCAGCCCTCTCCAAAGCCAAAAACACAGCATTAATGGGACTGGACAGTGTCCCAGGCTGCATCCTACACAAGCTCAAAGATGAACTAACTCCTCACCTAAACACACTGTTTAAACTCAGCCTCTTCACAGGCTACATGCCCACAGAGTGGCGCTTAGCAACGGTTATTCCACTCCACAAAGGTGGAGCCACAACGGACGCCGGGAACTATCACCCTATAAGCCTGACTAGCTTGGTCTGCAAAGCTATGGAGTACATCAACATGGATCTCATTAACAGAGACATTGGAAACCTCCAAACACTGGACCCTCCGCAGTTCAGCTTTGTTAAGGGCAGATCATGCCTCCTAAACCTGGTGGACTTCTTTGAGACAGTTACCAAGGCTATAGATGAGGGAAAGGTGGTTCACACAGCCTACCTAGACCTTGCAAAGGCCTTTGACACCATTCCCCACTCATGTATTATACACAAGCTCACCAGTCTGAACATAAACCCCTACGTCATGAGCTGGGTTGCCAACTGGCTCATGGACAGAACCCACATGGTAAGAGTTGCAGGAGCTAGAACTGACTCTAAACCAGTTACAAGTGGCGTTCTCCAGGGCTCAGTCCTAGGACCCCTCCTGTTTGGCATATACTTCTCAGAGGTACAGGCAAGCACAAGAGGACTATGGCTGACCAAGTTCACAGACGACTGCAAACTAGGGGCTATAACTGACTCTCCAGCTGACACAGTCATCCTCCAAAATGGTCTCACTTAGACTGCTACCTGGTGTCAAAACCATGGCCTCAAGATAAATGCCAAAAAATGCACAGTCATCCCCTTTGAAAAAACAAATTACCCACAAACTACCACATAGGTGGTAGCCCCCTAAATATGGAAGATATAATAAGGGATCTGGGGACCCAAGTAGATAGTAACCTCTCCTTTGATAATCACATTGCCAAAGTGGTTAGAAAAATCCTTCTGTGTGGCCCACTTAATCAGAAAAGGGTTTGCATCCAGATTGAAAGAGGTCATTGGGCCCCTCTATGCATCACTCATCAGACCCATCATAGAGTACAATGCCCCATTTGGGATGTACCTTACAAGACACCTGCAACAACTGGAAAGACCACAGAAGTACCTCACCAAGAGGATCACTAGCCTCAAGCAGATGCCCTATGCAGCTCGAGTGAAGAAACTCCAGCTGTACTTGGTTGCATACCACCTACTTAGAGGTGATGTCTGCTCACATACAAGGCCATGTCCAACCCAGAATTGATGGACATGCTCCACCAAAAGAAAACCATATCCCCTCGAGCCACACGTTCCAGGGATCTAAACCTTACCAGAACAATAAATAGGACGTGCTGGAGGGATAGATTCCTGTCCCAGAGACTTCCCATCCTGTGGAACAAGATTCCAATCTACATTAGGCAGAGCTCCTCGCTAACCCTCTTCAAGAGAAACCTTGACGAGTGGATGGGAAACAAAAATTTTACCCCAGGGATCACTTCAATGGCTCTGCTGGACAGAGGCACAGGGAACTAATCTAATGGGGCAGCGAAAGCCAACACATTCCGGCTAAGCTTATAAATGCTTTCGGGCAGATAGCCTAGTACCTACCTATGAACCTATGAACCTAATTAAGCAGAATCAGATATGATGCATTTCTTCATTTTACAGGATGACACCTGAGAGTCAGGCACTGAAACAGATTAAGAAGGATGCTAGTATACAGTGAGCTGCATCAAAATTAAAATGGCTTAACCTGTGAAGTGACATAGCAATACAATTATATATGGACATATCACACATTGATTAGAGTGCAAAGACTAGGTGGCTGTTTGCATAAGAAATTAATCTATATTAGACAATATGTTTTTAATTACTTCATTCAAATGCTAAGAAAATAATGACATTGCCTACAAATTCTAGCACAGCTTGCTAACGTTCACCCAGAAATGGAGAGAGAAATTATCCCAATATGTACACTTGTAATAAGGTATACAGTGATTGTTTAACTGAAGACATTAAATGTTTCTTCATATGCTGCATTTTTTTGTCTTAGGGTATCGGGAAATTCCTAGACAACACATAGCACTAAACATTTCTTACAGTTATACTCATAAAGAAATGATACATTTCATAATGATTTCACTTTTTCACATTGTATTTGTCCTCCATTTTATTTAACGATTTGTTAACTGGTTAAGTAGACTGATCCATCTACATGTTTTTCATCTACAACCTGGATAACAATTAAGACTAGCCAGCCAATTAGCATGCTTTAAGAGGAAGGAAAAGTGAACACAGCAGACCCATGTAGGCATCATGCAAACAACAGGAGTTGAAAAGCACAAGCTCAAACTCCTGAGCTATAATGCACAAAAACTGACTATTGCATCACCAGTCTCTTGTTGTAATCAGTCTGTGTATCCATGTCTTTTAGCTTCCACTGTAATCCAGACAATAAAATGGATGGCAAAGACAAAACGAAAATTTACATTCATCTTGTGTATATCAAAGTCCTTTGATCCATTAATTGATCTAGTGTTCACGACCGATTTCTATCATCATATTACTCTCCTGAAATTTTAAACTGAAATAATTCAATACAGTAATCTCTTCAGCTTCTTAAAATGGTGTTCTTGTGTTAATTGTTTTCATTGTGATCATCTCTCTTCATTGTTATGCAATAGGTATAATGTAAACATAACTACAAATATTTTGTGAATGGTGTATAAAACTGCAGCAAGAAGAGAGAGAATAGACCTTTGTCTGAAAGTGGCATTTAAAGTGGAGAAACAAGCCTGTCACATATACCTATGAGTACAGTTGAAATCACACACCTCCAGCTTTTATCATAATCACCTCATAGGTTACCATTACATGGAGAAAAGGCAAATTCTTTTTTCAGATAATTTAGTATTTGTTCTAAACTATCTTTTGTGACTCAAAATAGCAAAGCAGCATTTCTGAAGTACTGTGCTCAGAATTTCTCTGCTCCTAACTCTTAATTTGCCAGTTTGTGGCACTTACATTTTGCAATAAGTTCTAAAGATGTATTTAAATATCTACCCAATTTAATACTGAGACAGATTTATAATTTTAGGTTCTAGACATTATGATGACTTTCTTATAAACTATGTACATCGCCAAAAGGTGACCTATGTGATGGGATAAAGGTCCACAATGCTACACACTATTATGGCTAGTATAATACAGTGACATGACCACCCAAACACAACAGTGTCTAGTGTGATTCTTAAAAAAAAGAATCCTAATATGCATCCTAGAATGCACAATTATACCCCTCATTAGCATATACAGTGAAGTGGAAGGCAAAATGTAGGCATAAGTCAAAGGATGGGACAGTGTTACTATATACTAACATACCAAATAGGCTGCTTTTGAGTGAATTATTTCTCGGCTGTTGACAATGACACAGAAAAAAAAATGTTTCATCTTTGGAAGATCTTAAAAGTTAACAGATAATATACTGGTTTGAGAAAGACCAACTGTTGGCAGTCTTGCTTTATTGGTTGGTAGGGGAGACATCAGTCATTGGCATATTAGATAGGGCATTTACAACTTAAGCTCTAAAAAGCTGAATGCGGGCAGACTAATACTTCATTCACTGCCATGCTAGGTATAAAAAGGGGGAAAGGCCTTGATCATTGCCAGACTGTGTGTGGGAGTTAGAGGCATGTGACTTCTAATATTGGCAGGTTAGGGAGCACGTGGGCAGGTTACACAATTCACAGGCACTCCAGGGACTTTGGAGGCATGAGCCCTTGATAACTTTCAGAAAGGGAAGGGGCCAGCTCAGGCCTTCCAACTTCTTTCAGGTTGAGTTGGGGTTAGCTGGAAACCTCAGTTACTACCAAAATAGGGAGAGGAATATAAAACAACAACATTTCATACCTGAAAGGAGCCAGAAATGGGTGCACACAGATAATTCAAAATAATACAAAACAGAAATCACAGCACCAACATGAAAAATGGTATCCTATGGATTTATTTCAGCAACTACACTGAAAAAAAAACAGCAAACCAGCATTCACTCCAGACAACAGACCTTCTTCAGTGCATGCCTTTTTCACTGCTGGCATTGAAATAAAACTATTGCATGCTATTTTTTTGTTGGTGATGTGGTTAGTGTTTCATGCTATTTTTGATTATCTTTGTGCTCCCATTTTATGGTTCCTTATACATAAATATGTATGTATGTAATATATATATATATATATATATATATATATATATATATATATATATATATATAGGAATGCTACAGAATCCTGAAAGCCCAAAATCCTGAAGAGCAAAATCCTGAGACCAAAATCCTGAAAGTTCAAAATCCTGAAAACTCAAAATACTGAAAACTCAAAATCCTGAAAACACACAGGATACTTATTCCAGCAAAAGTGCATACAGAAAGAAATAAAACACAAACTATATTACTGTTCTACAAGTATAAGCGGGGGGGCATGCCCCCCTGCACCCCCCACACCCCCTGCTACTTAAATATATCAACTCCAAGATTGCACTTAGTGTAGTAAAGTGCAATCTCGGAGTTGATATATTTAGTAGCAGGGGGTTTAGGAGGGGCGCAGCCCCCCTGCATATAGTTGAAGGGTAATATATTTCTGTATGTATTTGTAGTGGAATATAGTAAGTGTTGGCATCCTGTGTGTTTTTTTTCAGGATTTTGAGTTTTCAGTATTTTAAGTTTTCAGGATTTTGAACTTTCAGAATTTTGGGCTTTCAGGATTCTGTAGAGCTCCCACACACATACACACACACACACACACACACACACACACACACACACACATATATATATATATATATATATATATATATATATATATATATATATATTAACATTTGTTTACCGGGGTGGTCTGATCGGGTCTACATAACCCATTTTCAGCAGAGGTGCAGATTACAATATAAATACGGTATAATACAATATAATACAAATGACATTATACAAAAATAAGTTGAAAGAACATAAACTATGCTACAAGATATTACAATATATATACATCTAGACAATTCTATAGAGTTAAAACATTATAGACAATAACAGTCACTCTCACCATATACGTATACTGAGTAGATAGTGTCCAAAACTAGTATGTAGGTAGTGCACCCTTATGACATTGACTGTTACAGTACAAGAAAAGATAGAATGTTGGTTTTACTTAGGAGAACAATAGCCAGAAAGTTAGTAATTCACAAAGATAGTGAGAGAGTTAAGAAGAATAGAGGCATTGCAGTCTGAGCAGTAGCTCAAGGATATGGTATAGAAAGAGAAAAGGAGTTAGGAGAGCCTTAGGGTCTTGCAGAATGTGAAGGAGTGAGATGTAGCAGAAGAAGAAGAGGCTGGATAGTGTGGAACAAGAGGAAGAGCTGAGATTTAGCTGGATTTATACAGGAGCAGAGCCATGTATTTTTGAGACGATTTTTAAAGAAGTTTTGAAATGGGTTAGGTCAGGCATAGACATGATCGCTAGAAGTAGTGAATTCCATAGTATAGAGACAGAGTATGAATATAGAGAATTACCTGGTTTTCTTGTAGGTTTTGAGATAGGAAAGAGATTTTTATCTTCTGATCATAGGGATCGATTTGGTGTGTAAGGTGTGACTAGATTGGCTAGTGCAGGGAGGACAGTACTGCTTGAAAATAAGGTTGTGCAAGGTGGATAGCTGAATAAAGGCAAGTTGGTTGGAGAGTTCAGGTCAGTTTAGTTCTAGTAGTGGTTTACAGTGGTGTGTGTGATATTTAGAGTTTGTGACCAACTTTGCAACTTTGCTGTAGCACTGTTCCACCTTGCTTAGGGTAGAAGTTTGTAAGTTAGTTAGGATATGTGCACCGTAAAAAAGGGAGGGAAGTAAAAATGTTTTTGCAAGGGTAGTTTTGATTGCTGCAGTAAAGAAATGTTTGTTTCTATATAAGAGTCCCAGTTTTTGATAAGTTTTCTTTACATTTTGCTGTATATGGGGGTCGAATGAAAGTTTATTGTCAATGATATCTCCTAGAAGTTTTGTTTTCTGGCTGCACTATTTCTATGACAGTGTTGTCAGTTGCAAGGATTTGAAATGATTTGAAACAGGAGAGGTGTTTTGGGGTGAAAGAGTACTAGTTTAGTCTTCTTTAGATTAAGAAAGAGTTGGGCATTTCTTAGCCAGGATTCAACAGCAGTAAAGGACTGCTGAGTTTTTGAAAGCAGTTCTGGTAGTGATTAAGTAGCACAGATTATGGTGGAATCATCAGTGTATGGAATGAGGGTTCCAGGGTGAGAGGCAGTGGGAAGGTTGTGAACATGTTGGAGACTAGGGGTCTGAGAATGGAGCCTTGAGGGACTCCAGTAGGGTCATGCAGAAAGGGTGAGAATACAATGGACCATTTCACTGGTTGTTTACAATCTTTGAGGTAGCTCTGAAAACCATTTTACTGTGTTATCTGAGAAGCCTAAGTTAGATAGTATGTTCAATAGCAAGGGGTGAGACACTGTGTCAAAGGCCTTGGAGAGATCAAGGAATACTAAGTCAGTATAGCATCCTGCATCTCTGGCCTTGTTCACGGTGTCTATAAAGGATAATAGTGCTATAGCTGTGCTGTGGCTGGGTCGAAAGCCATGTTGGGTTTTGGTTAAAAGACTGTTTTGCAATAGGTATTACATTACCTGATGATGGCTATCTCCCAACTGCTCAGATTTTCACAAAATATCCAGATTTGAGTTTATTTATTTAATTAGCAGGTGGTATTGGGAACACGGGGGGGGGGGGTAACTCCTCTGCAAAAACATTGTTTTTGTGCTAGGTTTCTGTCAATATTTTCAATATTTTGTGTTTTGATATTTTGGGTAGATATTTTGAATGTTGGTATTATTAGCATAGATCATACCTCTCAACTGTCCAGATTTTTGCTGAATGTCCAGATTTCTGCCTCATATTTTTGATCTGCCCATCATAAAATTTTTGGATTTCTGACATATCAGTGAGGATTTAATTCCCTAAATAATTACATACATTTGAGTTTTATACTTCATTTACTTTAAAAAATATATGGCAACACAAACACTTTTATTCTAGCAACTTCCTAAGTTTCTAAGAGCAGTATTTAAAGTTTGTCTCTATTTTTGGGCCTTTGCCCCCCCCCCCCCATTATTTTTGGCTTTGTCCAGATTTCTTGTGCTAACAGGTTGAGAGATATGGCATAGATCAATTTAAATATCATTATATATGCATATATCATAAATATGCAGATAGAGAGAGAAAGCTAGAAATATGCATAAGACAAGCAGGGCTGTCAGCAATGCAGAGGCAGAAGAACGGTCACATTGCCTGTAGTTGTAGAAGAGAGTGAAAACAAAGTTGTTTTTATGATAATTTTTTTGATAAATGCATGCAGAAGTGAAAATAAAATTACACTTTCATTACTCTTACTTGATTGCAATAACTTAATCTTGTTTATTAAGTACTTATATTGAGTGATGGTGTGTACAGTATAGCTTTAAATAACATTTTTTCTACATAGGTATACATGCAAAAAGGCAACAGTTTATATTCTAAATTGGAAAGTTATATCATCAACCCCTCAAGGTGCTGTTTTAGAAAAGCAGACTAAAAAGGCAAATTAGCAATGGCATTTTAATACATAATATTTTAATAATACAAGCAGTCGTCTTCTTCTTCTTTCGGCTACAAGCAGTATGATGAAATATTTGGGGTATGCATCTGTCTGCCAAAAAAGAAATGAAATCAGCCAAAACCATGTAATATGTGGAGTAAAGGTCTTATCATACTTTGTATTCTTGTTCAGTTATTGCTGTACCTTTTGCTATCTTCCATATACTGCAATCCCGTCTTGTTCTCTGCAGGCATGACAGGTCAGTGAGCAGGTATCCTAGCAAGGTACCATCTACCCGGCAGGTAGATATTTTTCTACTTTGCATACCATTACCCTCCCCCATGGAGGATCTAAAATTATGACAGTAAAGTTTAGGCATATGTGCTTCAATGCACATACCATAAGCTGCAGAATGCAGACTGTTCTCCTGTCTTCTACCATACTGTTAAAAAAAATAGTCATGTGACACTTACTGAGAAAGCAGTAATAAACATTCAGTTAGTTGTTGATTCATATACAGTTCTACTTACTTTAGGAAAGGATGTCAAGCTGACATGATTATCAACACCATGTGTATTGCAGACTTCAATTTTATATTGCCAAAAGGACTCAGAAATTAAGTAATTGTTATCATGAGTCTCATATGGAGAATTATCGTATAAGACTGTAAATATTAAAACTTGGATATACATCCTTCATTCTGCTATGCAATAAGTACATCAGGAGTGCTTGCATTGATTTGCACTTTTGCAATTGATATGAAACCTGTTACTAGAAAACAAAGTATTAATAAGTGCAATGTGTAACAGTACCTTTATAAACATTTACAGCATCAGAATGTAAATCTTCCGTAAATAACATACTGGATTAGTAGGCAAAAGACAAAGTGTTGTTAAGGCCAGCATTGTTAAGATGGCTGCAGCCAAACTCCAGATACAGCATTTAATTCTGTTGTGTAAAAACCTATTGCTACAGATAGATTACATAACACTGGAATACAGTTAGTCAATTCCAGTGTCGTATAAAGACGCGTCGTCCTACTCCAGATAGTTAATATTTTGTACTGAATCTTCGATCACCAAGTTGTAAGTGTTACCATATCAAGTTAACCAATTCATTACTGTCCAAATTGCAGACATTTCTGAAATGTAGAGCAAAGCAGGTATATATTCAGCATGTTAACACAACAAAATAACATGCCACATGCAGTTTTAGTGCATTTATATTCAATGTCAAAATTCATTCAGTTTTGAATACATTTTGCAAAGTTTTATTATCATGCCTCCTCGCTGTAAATAAAAGTATTAATAACACTATTCCCCACTCAGGCATAATAGATAAACTCTCCCAGCTAGGCATCAGCCTATATGTTACCAGATGGGTAGCTAACTGGATCACTGATAAAACCCACTCAGTCAAATTAGGGGATGCCACCTCTAGTAGTAGATCCATAACAAGTGGTGTACCCCAAGGATCGGTCTTAGAGCCACTACTGTTTGGAATATACTTTACTGAGGTGCAAGCCAAAACCAGTGGTATATGGCTGATCACGTTTTCAGATGACTGCAAGTTGGGCTCTGTCTTAAATTCCCCTAGTGATGTGAACATCCTCCAAGAAGGCCTTATACAAATTAACAACTGGTGCCAGAAGCATGGTTTCAAACTGAATGTCAAGAAATACATCATTATCCCCTTTGGGGAAAATGGTATCCCCACTAATTATCACATTAATAACACTGTACTAAGCACGCAATCAGTTGTGAGGGACTTGGGCACCCAGATTGATAGGAACCTGACTTTTGACCACCACGTTCCCTCCATTGTACTGAAGGCTTTCTACAAGTCCCACTTCATAAATAAGAGTATTGCATTCAGGAAGAAGGAGGTCATAACATCCCTGTACTCCTCCCTTATCAGACCTGTTATCAAGTACAATGTCCCCTCTGCATGTACCTTGCCAAACATATGCAGCAGCAGCTGGAGAGACCACAGAGGCTCCTGACCAGGAAAATCCAGGGTCTCAAACACCTATCCTGTACATTCAGACTAAAAGCCCTGTCCCTCTACTCAGTCTTGTACAGACTGCTGAGAGGTAACCTGTGTCAGGCATACAAGGCCATCTCAGACCCAGCCTTGATGGAGTTGCTGCATATCCATAAGTCAAACTCCACTCGTGCAACCTGCACTCAAGGCCTTAACCTGGTCTGTGACATTAATAGAACTTGCTGGCTGGATAGATTTGTGTCCCAAAGTCTCCCCCATCTATGGAATAGACTCACTGTCCATGTCAAGTAGAGTACCTCTCTAGCCATTTTTAAGAGGAACCTGGATGACTGGATGGGAAACAGAAAATGAAGCCCTGGGACTGCCAGACAGGGGAAACGGGTGCTGACTTTGAGGGAACATGGACAAAATTCTTTGCTAGGCTTATAAGGGCCTCTGGGCCAATAGCCTAGTATCATCCTATGAACCTATGAACCTATAAAACAGTTATGCCAGATTCTGTTTAAATTGATCTCATTCTATTTATTTTATTGTAACTGCATTTTGCTTAACATTTTGAGCAAATTTCATGTTTTTACTCTTTATTTCTTTTTTATTATCTTGTATAACTTAAATCACATATTTTATTATATTGTATAACTTAGACCTAATTTTTTCTATGTGCTGTTAATTATTGAATATAATTTCCTGGAGCTTTTCTTCTCGGGTCTCCACTGAAAATGGGCTTCAAGCTCAGTTGGACAAACCTGGTTAAAAAAATATCAAATAAATAAATAAATAAATAAATATGAAGTGCAGTATATTAGAAAATGTGTATTTTATTCACAAAAATAAAAATATGGAAAAAATGTTTCAGCCAGGGCATGTGCAAACAGATATTGCGGGAAGCCAGTATAACTCCAAGTTTCACCATCACTTTTAATTGTTAAAAAGTTAAAAACATTTTCAGTTAGAACAAAGTTTGCAAGAGAAATAAATATTTTGGTGAATGGCTTTATTGTGAAACTTGTGGAAAATGAAACTAAGATAGTTTAAAACTTCATGGCAAAGAATATTAATATAACATTTTTACATCCATAACAAAAACTAAATCATCTTCTTTTAAAATATAGTCATGAAGATCATGAGTATATTAGAGTGTAAATTATATGAAGTACCAGTTATGTCTACATATGTATGTATGCATGCATGTGTGTTTATTTATTTATTTTATTTGACATTTAACAAGGTTGGTCTGACTGGGCTGCAGAGCCCTTTTTTAGTGGACACCCAGGGAGAAAAGCTCCACAGAAATATCAGTCCCATAACAAACAAGATTTCAAGGCATTAACTACAGCCATATAACTTTGTTTATAATCCTGACTGTTATACACAAATATGGTGTTCTACTGTTTTGGATTTCACCTCTGCTCCTATCACTGGTCTTAGTACTGTTTTAATTTTAGCTACCCCCTACCCCCACTTAACCTCACCACTCTTTTCATTGTTGTCTTTTCTAGAGTATAAAGTACTTATCACTGCAACAAAAGTTGGGCTTGCCACTGTGTGACCAATGGCAGCAGACTCAAGTGCAACTAAGAAGTCCTGACCTGTTTCCAGCTCGGGCTAGCTCTGCTCTGTTCACCCTCACTATTGCTCAGGCTCACTTTGCTCCCATACCCTACCCCCATTCCCACACACCCCCATATCATTACTTATATACCCTCTCTCTTTGTTTCTGGCCCCTTCCATTTTGTACTACTTACCCAATGATATCCACTTCCACCCTACTATCAATTACTCCTATACCATTACATCACTTCCCCTCCACCTCAAATCTCTAACAACTCACTTACTGCCCACCTCCCTGAACATTCTTCTATTCTTTCTTTTCTTTTCCTGTTTTTCTTTTCTCCCAACCCCCCACTATAAATCTCTGACAACCCCCAAACTCTAAATCTCTAACAACACCCATACTTTAATCCCAACTCCCAACATATCTATTACTCTAAAATCCTGCACCCATGCCCCGCACACAGTTTTCACCACCCCTCTATCTTTCAGCAATTTTGCTGACATACATCTCAGCTCTCACATCCTACCACACTAGCTGTAATCCATTCTATGTATCACCTACTCAAACAATCCCTTTCCATCATAGGGAACCATCCCTACCATTTTGTATCTTTCCTTCCCTTATTACTTTGCCCCCTGTTCATCTATACAAACTTAAATTATTCCCACTCTCACGACACTCTCATAGGCCAAAACAATATCCTCATAATACATATGCTTTACTACTAAACCATCCCCTCCCCCTATACCTCTACTTTTACATGGAGATATACATCCTAACCCTGGCCCATCCCCTCAGCCACAACCAACACCTATCCAACCAAACACCTATCTATGCCATTAATATCCATAGCTTACTCAACAAAATCACCAAGCTACATTCTTGGGTTACCCACTACTCCCCAGATATCCTAACATTATCAGGAACCTAGCTAAAACCACACATCTCCAAAAGGGACGGCTTGCACCTGTCACCCCTGGGATTCCGGATATTGGCTAAGGCTCTTGCCACCCCCATAGTGCCTTTTTTAGGCAAGGCTCAAATTCTAAACCTACCACCCTAGAAAACAAAAATGGGAAGAAACTGAGGGTAATGCTGCTCAATGCCAGAAGTCTAAATCTCAAAATGCATGCACTCGAGGCCCTTCTCAGTATGGAGAACATCGATGTCTGTGCTGTAACTGAAACCTGGTTCAAGGCTCCTGAGAGCACCCCGGCACTATTAGGTTTTACCTCATATCATGCGTTCCGCCCCAAAACCCAGACCACACCACAAAAGGAGGGTGTATCCATATTCTGAATGGATACCCTCACCTCCAGGTTGGTGGCAACACACGAAGCTTCGAAACCATCCAGGTGCAACTAACCATAGGCAAAACTGCTATACAAATTGTAGCATGCTACAGGCCACCCTCTCAAACTCAGGAACCCCACACAGCCTTCCTGAAGACACTGGAGGGTATAAATGTATCTCCAAACACCATCATATTGGGTGACTTCAACTACCCGAATATAGACTGGGAACATTACTCAAGCCCTAACTTTCTAGCCCAACGGTTCCTGGAGTTCATAAATTCAAATGCCATGGAACAGCTAGTCACTGTTCCCATGAGAGGAGAAAATATACTAGATCTCATTGTCACAAACATGGGGACAAAATGCTCCACACCAGAAGTATATCCCTCATTGGTGAGATCTGATCATAAACTAATCTCACTGGAAATTCACATCCCGCTCCCACCACAAACAAAAAAGACCATAGTGAAGAACTTCTCTAAAGCAAACTTCACACTACTCAAGACTGGTGTGGTATCCTTCAAGGCCCCTGAGCCAGTGGAAACCACAACCCAAGCTGCGGAAGCCCTTACAAATGCCTTCTATGAACACCTCCAGGACTGCATGGATCAGGCAATCCCAAATAAAACCAAGACTCTTTCCACAAAGGGCAAACGTCCAGTCTGGTGGACCCCAGCCATTAACAAACTTTACAATAAGAGGAGAAAGCTATTACATGATAGAACAAAATCCATAAAAGGGAAGTCACCCCTGATCATTATTAGTAAAAAAATACGAGCACTCATAAAATCAACTAAGGCCAATTTTGAGAGAAAAATTGTCATGGATTCAAAGGACAATCATAAGGCCTTTTTCAGCTATGTTAGGAACCTGGGTGGAAACTCCCAGATATGCTCAGAATTAGTCCAAAATGATACAAAAATCACTGAACCCACAGACATTGCCAACATACTGGCAGACAGGTTCAGTGCAAACTTCACCCCCCTCCCCCCCCTAAAGGAGAAATAACTATCCCAGCCGAGTGTAGCCTCCCGGACATCTCAAATGTGCAGGTGAAAGCTGCTCTCTCTAAAGCTAAAAACACAGCATCAATGGGACCGGATGGTGTCCCCGGCTGTGTGCTACACGAGCTAAATGAGGAATTAAACCCGCACATAAGGCAGCTGTTTAATCTCAGCCTTACCACAGGATACGTGCCCAAGGAGTGGCGTACGGCAACTGTGGTCCCACTCTACAAAGGCGGCACCTCTACGGACCCTGGTAATTACCGCCCCATAAGCTTAACAAGTCTAGTCTGCAAAGCTATGGAGAGGATCATAATGGAGCTCATAAACAAAGATATAGGGGACTTGCAGACATTGGACCCGACCCAGTTTGGCTTTGTCAAGGGAAGATCATGCCTTTTGAACTTGGTTGACTTCTTCGAAACAGTCACCAAGGCCATTGATGAGGGAAAGGCAGTCCATACAGCCTACCTTGACCTTGCAAAGGCTTTCGACACAATACCCCACTTGGGTATTGTAGAAAAACTTACCAGCTTAAATGTAAACCCATATGTCACAAGATGGGTTGCAAACTGGCTTAAGGACAGAACCCACAGGGTTAGAGTTGCTGGCGCTATGTCAGACTCCAAGCCGGTCACACGTGGTGTCCCACAGGGCTCGGTCCTTGGCCCCCTATTGTTTGGCATCTACTTCTCAGAAGTACAGGCCAACATGGGAGGACTTTGGCTGACAAAGTTTGCAGACGACTGCAAACTGGGTGCCATAGTGGAAAGTGCATCGGACACGGATATCCTTCAGAAGGGACTCACGGAAACAGATAGCTGGTGCCAGAGCCATGGCCTGAAGTTAAACACCAAAAAATGTATAGTCATACCCTTCGGGAAAAACAAGGTAACCCCAAGCTACCATATAGGTGGCAATCCACTAAGTACAGAAGAGGTTATCAGGGACCTGGGGACCCAGGTTGACAGTGGCCTTTCTTTTGACACTCACGTTGCTAAAGTGGTTAGAAAGACCTTCTACATTGCCCACCTGATCATGAAGGGATTCACATCCAGATCTAGTGAGGTCATTGTTCCCTGTACTCTTCACTTATCAGACCAATGATCGAGTACAATGCCCCATTCGGGATGTATCTCACCCGACATCTGCAGCAATTGGAGAGACCCCAAAAGTTCCTCACCAAAAGGATAAAGGGACTCCAAAATCTGTCATATGCTGCCAGATTGAAGAAACTCCAGCTCTATTCAGTCGCATACCGTCTGCTCAGAGGTGACATGTGCCTGACATACAAGGCCATGTCCAACCCGGAATTAATGGACATGCTCCACCTCAAAAAATCCAAATCCACCAAAACCACTAGAGCAAGCGACTTAAACCTTAGCACGGATATAAATAGGACGTGCTGGAGGGATAGATTTATCACTCAGAGACTCCCTATGCTGTGGAATAAAATCCCGGTCCATGTGAGGCAGAGCACCTCGCTGACTCTGTTCAAGAGAAATCTAGACCTGTGGATGGGAGATCGTAGGTTTACCCCGGGAATCATCTCTGTGTCACTGCTGGACAGAGGCACAACAAACTAATGGGCACAGTATTTTTTCATATAAGGGGAGGCGTAAGCCACAAAAATTTGGGCTAGGCTTATAAATGCCTTAGGGCAGATAGCCTAGTATAAACCTATGAACCTATGAACCTATGAAATACTTCCTCCTCACTACCATATATAACACCTAGACAGAACTAACAAAAAAGGTGGTGGTGTTGCAATTATGTACACTGAAAACTTGACCCTCTCCCCACTGCCTTTACCTCAGCCAGATTTTCATCCTGCTGAGCTTCTCATACTTACCTGCCATCTCAATCCCTCAAAAAGATTTACCATTGCAACTATATATATATATATATATATATATATATATTTATATACATATATATATATATATATATATATATATATATATATACCATCATGTAACAACATCCCTGTCCTGGACTTTGTCTTATCCTGGATCTCCCAAAATATCGCCAGTGAGACCATCCTTCTCATGATGTAAATATTGATTGGCAGAAGATGTCCTCCCTCTCCTCCTCCACACATATCAACTTCCATGGTTTCAATCAACTAATTAATCCCCCCATTCACTACAGTAACAACAATACTAATGGCTCCACCTTAGACTGTATTCTTATCTCTGATCACACACTAGTCCACAACTCCTGCACCCTACCCAACTCTCTAAGTAACCACCTCCCCACCAAAATTATTAGACACTCCTCCCAAATACTCATCTCATACCTACAAAGAATGTAGAAACCTCTCCTCCTTCAATGCCAATACCTTCAATGATACCCTAGCTTCTATTGACTGGGCTATCCTTAAATACCTTCTCCTCAATGATGTAGTTCATCATTTCAGTTCCACCTTCCTAGAAATCCTTACCTCCTCAGGTCCTCTAAGAAAAATTTGGGTTAAATCAAATCACACTCAATGGCTCTTTAAAGATACCCTCTCCCTCATGAAACAAAGGGACAACTATTGAAAACAATGGCTTCAAACTAAATCTACACCACTTCTCCAAACGTATAAAGAACTGTGTAACCAGTCTAAAAAACAAATAAATAAGGATAAAAAGAAATACAACTACAACACCCAATTCACTCACCTCAAACCCTAAAATGTTCTGGCACTCAATCAACAAAATACTACACCCATGTAATCCTACCACCCCCAACCCCTACCCAAATAGTACTCCCCAGGAAACTGCCAACCTTGCTTTACAGTCAGTTCATTGAATCTATCAACACACAACTCTTCCAGTAGTCCACTCCCTTCACACCTTGCAAAAAACAATCTTGAAAGCCCCTTTCTCTCTACAACCTGCTCCCACCACCTACATAAAATTCTTCCTTCTTAAATTAAAACCTTGCTCTCCTTTAACCGACATTCTACTGCCCCTCTTCCTTAAAATCACAGTACACGCTATAGCCTATCCTATCTCCATATTAATTAACCATTCCATACTTGAATTCACAGTCCCCAACTCTTGGAAATCCTCTTTCACCATACCACTATACAAAGGAGGTAACTCCACTGATCCTACTAATTACAGACCCATTTTTATTCTCTGTCCACTCTTCAAGATATTAGAAAAATGCATACACAAACAGCTTCTTAAATACCTAACTGATGACAATCTCCCAACCCCCACACAGCATGGCTTTAGACCCAATCACAGCAGCTCCACTGCCCTGCTTTTCTTCACACATACTGTTGCAGGGGCCATGGACAATAACCGTCTTGTATCCTGCCTCTTTCTTGAGCCCTCCAAAGCTTTTGATACTGTGTTCCATTCTAAACTCATCACTAAACTAACATAACTTAACCTCTCCCCCTACTATTTGCTGGTTCTCTAGCTATCTCACTAACATACTCCAGTCTGTTAAGTGGGAATCTGCCTTTTCCCCTTTTCTTCCTATCCAAACAGGTGTCCCCAAGGCTCAGTCCTATGGCCCCACCTTTTCAACATCTTCACCAATAATCTATAATCCTCCTTCACCTCCTCTACTATTATTCAATACGCCGATGATTCTACAATTATCTCTATCTCTGACAGCATCCCTAATCTTCACTCCTTAACACTCACAACAATCTTTTTCATCTGTCGAAAAATGGCTGACAGAACTCCAACTTATACTTAACCCCAAAAAGACTAAGCTCCTACTTTTCCTCCCTAAACCCCTCTCTCACCACAAATTCAATTTTACCATTCTCTCTCTCAATCAAACCCCAATCACTCCTGATCCAAACACTAAACTACTTGGAACAATATAAACACATTGCACCAAGGTAACACACAATAACGTTTAATGAAAACAAAAAGTAAAAGACAGAGGTGAGCGCTTTCGCAACAATAGTTGCTTCATCAGACAAAGATCAAGTGAATAGCACTGCTTAAATAGGTAAAAAAACAATTATCTCATCAATTAATGATGTCATACACCAAAAGTTATTTAAAGAGACAGTTACAACATGAGCATAGTAATGGTATAAATAAGATATAAAATGCTGAATAAATACTGCATAAAATACATTTGCATATGCATAAAATGTAATATAATAAAGGTAACAATAAAACTAAAAATGAACAATAAAAACTGTCAATGTTTAAGGCGTCTAGCTTTCAAGAATGGAATCAAAGAGGTGGTACCATTGAGGCCTGGGTATCTTTCTGCATTAAGTTTCAGTATCCATTTCTGTTCATGGCTCTCTGTAACATTTTCTATATCTCCACCTCTCAGATTTCTATATACGTGTTGCAAGACAAAGAATTTGAAGGAATGAGAAGAATCTGTGCACATAACATGATTAGCAAGTGCATTTGTTTGCTTATTATTCCTAATGTCACGGATATGTTCTAACATTCTGTCTTTAAAAAGCCTATTAGTTTTGCCAACGTAGAAGGCAGGACATTGCTGGCAGAAACAAAAGTAAATGACATCAGTGGTCTTGCAATCTAAATAAGTGTTGGAATGTTGTTTAAAATGTCTGGTTGGATGAATATATATGTTTTTACTGTAGATATATGGGAATGCACTACATGATCTACATGGAAAAGTGCCGTGATGGGTGGAAATGCATGTAGTGTTGCGTGGTTCACTGTTGCAAAGATACTGTTTAAGTGACCTATTATTCCTAAAGCTAAAGCGTGGAGTATTGGCAATTGTGGCATTAAGAACCACACAAAAAGAAACAGATGGCCTGGAAACTCCCAAAAGGAATCCTAGAAATGAACCAAACTGCACTGCAGCAAGTCTGTCAACCAGATAATAATCCAAATAGTTGAAGTCAAATAAAAGTCTCTGTAAAAAGCCACCAATTTATTTAAGCCTTAAAAATATAGCTTTTCTTCAGTCCCAAGACCAACTTATTCAGAAATAGTTAAATGTATCTACACCAAGTTACAAAATGGCAACCCTGACCTTTAAACTCTTACATCCATGACATCACTTCCCTTAATTCACCTTTAAAGGGATACATCACTACATACAATACATTATCCTATCTCTTTCCTTACTTTAATAATATCACACTAAAATATAAATAAACATTACAATAAACCATACATTAATAAGAAACATTTTCTAAAAAAGGGAAAAAATCACTACTGAAATAACATTAATAAAAATCAATCATTCTTTAACCTACAATTAACTACAATTTCTAAAATAAATATAGTGACATAAAATGCATGGATATACACAAAATTTCACATAAATGACATTTTAGACTAACATAAAGGGTGTCGGACAGTCAATGAGACTACCTTGCAATTATTGATAAAGTTTTGTTTTTCCTTTTTGATCTACTTATTACTGGTTTAATTGATGAACCACTTTTTAAATATTTTAATATTACTAAACCTGTTGTCCCTAGTATTTATGGTCTACCTAAGGTCCATAAAGATCTTTACACACCACCAATGCAGCCCATAGTCTCAGGGGCTGGCTGGTGCACTGAACCCCTTTCTATATATGTTGAAGGCAGTCTACATGGCCTTTTAGAGATTTGTCATACTATACTAAGGGATACCAAGATGTTCTTAACAAGGTTACATAACAGAATGGATAGTATTGATATGGATTTAGATTTTGTCTTGGTTACCATGGATATAGAATCACTATTCACCAGCATACCCAATACATGGGGCATTGAAATGACAAGAGAGTTTCCGACAGTTAACAAGTGTTTTAATAATACCAAAATTCAATTGATTTGCAGTTTACTAGAAATTATCTTGGAAAATAACATTGTTACATTCCAAGAACAGTTTTATTTACAGAAGGTTGGCGTAGCCATGGGGACTCCCTGTGCTAACAGCTACACCAACCTTGCCTTGGTTTGCTGGGAAGAAGTTAACATTCTATCTGACAAGAATCCTTTCTTAGGACAAGTACTATGGTATGTACATTTTGTAGACGATGTCTTTATGTTATGGAAAGGTAATGGTTTGTGCTTTACCTCACTTTTACAATACCTACACACCACCACTGATTTTTTGAGATTTTCTCACCAGATCTCTGCCACTGACATCAACTTTCTTGATGTACACATTACTAGGTCTAGTTTAAATCAGTTAAATAGTACTATTTATTTTAAACCGACCAGAAAGAATACACTTTTACATAAATCCAGCATGCACCCTAGACATATACCTAAGAATGTACTTAAAGGCCAATTCTTTAGGACCTTAAGACTACATGATAAAGATGAGGATGCAGAGATTGCACTTACCAACTCAGCACAAGATCCTCGTGGTGGCCTGCAGAGTGTTCCAAGCAGCAGATAGCTAAAGGAGAGACTTTCTACCTGATTATAAGTATTTTTGTGGCTTTACCTCTGTGAATAAGCGAGCGACTGCATTTCACCTGTTTTTGGGAAGTTCTGCATTGCTACATTGTTTACTGCACTTAGAGATAGTAATTGTTGCTAATTGTTTCTGTAGGCTACACACTAAAGTGCGCTAGCCGAGTTTTAGCATTTAAAGCATTTACTGACTGTATTTTTCCCTGTCTGTGTTAAAGAAAAAAAAACAAAACAAAAAAAATATATATATCTCTCTTGTTTTCCCGCCTTGCTTAAGTAGAGTAGTCCAGTTTCAGATTTGCTGATCCCTGGACTGTGTATTTTAGTTCCTGTTACTGATTCATTGCCTTGCTTGGGAGGAGGGAAGTTTCTTTGCTTACCAGTGGGAGTGGGAAGCACTGAGCGACCTTTCTGTCTGTTTTGGTAAGGTTTCAGCCAGAAACTAGTAGCCCATTGGTCGTTTTGGGCCAATTCCTAGCTCTTTTCAGCCCCCTGCTATAAAACGCGGTATACTCGCATTTTTCCAGCTTGTACCAACTCAGCACAAGATCCTCGTGGTGGCCTGCAGAGTGTTCCAAGCAGCAGAGAGCTAAAGGAGCGACTTTCTACCTGATTATAAGTATTTTTGTGGCTTTACCTCTGTGAATAAGCGAGCGACTGCATTTCGCCTGTTTTTGGGAAGTTCTGCATTGCTACATTGTTTACTGCACTTAGAGATAGTAATTGTTGCTAATAGTTCTGTAGGCTACACACTAAAGTGCGCTAGCCGAGTTTTAGCATTTAAAGCATTTACTGACTGTATTTTTCCCTGTCTGTGTTAAAGAAAAAAAAAACAAAAAAAAAAAAAATATATATATCTCTCTTGTTTTCCCGCCTTGCTTAAGTAGAGTAGTCCAGTTTCAGATTTGCTGATCCCTGGACTGTGTATTTTAGTTCCTGTTACTGATTCATTGCCTTGCTTGGGAGGAGGGAAGTTTCTTTGCTTACCAGTGGGAGTGGGAAGCACTGAGCGACCTTTCTGTCTGTTTTGGTAAGGTTTCAGCCAGAAACTAGTAGCCCATTGGTCGTTTTGGGCCAATTCCTAGCTCTTTTCAGCCCCCTGCTATAAAACGCGGTATACGCGCATTTTCCAGCTTGTACCAACTCAGCACAAGATCCTCGTGGTGGCCTGCCGAGTGTTCCAAGCAGCAGAGAGCTAAAGGAGCGACTTTCTACCTGATTATAAGTATTTTTGTGGCTTTACCTCTGTGAATAAGCGAGCGACTGCATTTCGCCTGTTTTGGGAAGTTCTGCATTGCTACATTGTTTACTGCACTTAGAGATAGTAATTGTTGCTAATTGTTTCTGTAGGCTACACACTAAAGTGCGCTAGCCGAGTTTTAGCATTTAAAGCATTTACTGACTGTATTTTTCCCTGTCTGTGTTAAAGAAAAAAAAAACAAAAAAAAAAAAAATATATATATCTCTCTTGTTTTCCCGCCTTGCTTAAGTAGAGTAGTCCAGTTTCAGATTTGCTGATCCCTGGACTGTGTATTTTAGTTCCTGTTACTGATTCATTGCCTTGCTTGGGAGGAGGGAAGTTTCTTTGCTTACCAGTGGGAGTGGGAAGCACTGAGCGACCTTTCTGTCTGTTTTGGTAAGGTTTCAGCCAGAAACTAGTAGCCCATTGGTCGTTTTGGGCCAATTCCTAGCTCTTTTCAGCCCCCTGCTATAAAACGCGGTATACGCGCGTTTTCCAGCTTGTACCAACTCAGCACAAGATCCTCGTGGTGGCCTGCAGAGTGTTCCAAGCAGCAGAGAGCTAAAGGAGCGACTTTCTACCTGATTATAAGTATTTTTGTGGCTTTACCTCTGTGAATAAGCGAGCGACTGCATTTCACCTGTTTTTGGGAAGTTCTGCATTGCTACATTGTTTACTGCACTTAGAGATAGTAATTGTTGCTAATTGTTTCTGTAGGCTACACACTAAAGTGCGCTAGCCGAGTTTTAGCATTTAAAGCATTTACTGACTGTATTTTTCCCTGTCTGTGTTAAAGAAAAAAAAAACAAAAAAAAAAAAAAATATATATCTCTCTTGTTTTCCCGCCTTGCTTAAGTAGAGTAGTCCAGTTTCAGATTTGCTGATCCCTGGACTGTGTATTTTAGTTCCTGTTACTGATTCATTGCCTTGCTTGGGAGGAGGGAAGTTTCTTTGCTTACCAGTGGGAGTGGGAAGCACTGAGCGACCTTTCTGTCTGTTTTGGTAAGGTTTCAGCTAGAAACTAGTAGCCCATTGGTCGTTTTGGGCCAATTCCTAGCTCTTTTCAGCCCCCTGCTGTAAAACGCGGTATACGCGCATTTTTCCAGCTTGTACCAACTCAGTACAAGATCCTCGTGGTGGCCTGCAGAGTGTTCCAAGCAGCAGAGAGCTAAAGGAGCGGCTTTCTACCTGATTATAAGTATTTTTGTGGCTTTACCTCTGTGAATAAGCGACTGCATTTCGCCTGTTTTTGGGAAGTTCTGCATTGCTACATTGTTTACTGCACTTAGAGATAGTAATTGTTGCTAATTGTTTCTGTAGGCTACACACTAAAGTGCGCTAGCCGAGTTTTAGCATTTAAAGCATTTACTGACTGTATTTTTCCCTGTCTGTGTTAAAGAAAAAAAAAAACAAAAAAAAAATATATATCTCTCTCTTGTTTTCCCGCCTTGCTTAAGTAGAGTAGTCCAGTTTCAGATGTGCTGATCCCTGGACTGTGTATTTTAGTTCCTGTTACTGATTCATTGCCTTGCTTGGGAGGAGGGAAGTTTCTTTGCTTACCAGTGGGAGTGGGAAGCACTGAGCGACCTTTCTGTCTGTTTTGGTAAGGTTTCAGCCAGAAACTAGTAGCCCATTGGTCGTTTTGGGCCAATTCCTAGCTCTTTTCAGCCCCCTGCTATAAAACGCGGTATACACGCGTTTTTCCAGCTTGTACAAACTCAACACAAGATCCTCGTGGTGGCCTGCAGAGTGTTCCAAGCAGCAGAGAGCTAAAGGAGCGACTTTCTACCTGATTATAAGTATTTTTGTGGCTTTACCTCTGTGAATAAGCGAGCGACTGCATTTCGCCTGTTTTTGGGAAGTTCTGCATTGCTACATTGTTTACTGCACTTAGAGATAGTAATTGTTGCTAATTGTTTCTGTAGGCTACACACTAAAGTGCGCTAGCCGAGTTTTAGCATTTAAAGCATTTACTGACTGTATTTTTCCCTGTCTGTGTTAAAGAAAAAAAAAAACAAAAACAAAAAAAAAAAATATATATCTCTCTTGTTTTCCCGCCTTGCTTAAGTAGAGTAGTCCAGTTTCAGATTTGCTGATCCCTGGACTGTGTATTTTAGTTCCTGTTACTGATTCATTGCCTTGCTTGGGAGGAGGGAAGTTTCTTTGCTTACCAGTGGGAGTGGGAAGCACTGAGCGACCTTTCTGTCTGTTTTGGTAAGGTTTCAGCCAGAAACTAGTAGCCCATTGGTCGTTTTGGGCCAATTCCTAGCTCTTTTCAGCCCCCTGCTATAAAACGTGGTATACGCGCATTTTTCCAGCTTGTACCAACTCAGCACAAGATCCTCGTGGTGGCCTGCAGAGTGTTCCAAGCAGCAGAGAGCTAAAGGAGCGACTTTCTACCTGATTATAAGTATTTTTGTGGCTTTACCTCTGTGAATAAGCGAGCGACTGCATTTCACCTGTTTTTGGGAAGTTCTGCATTGCTACATTGTTTACTGCACTTAGAGATAGTAATTGTTGCTAATTGTTTCTGTAGGCTACACACTAAAGTGCGCTAGCCGAGTTTTAGCATTTAAAGCATTTACTGACTGTATTTTTCCCTGTCTGTGTTAAAGAAAAAAAAAAACAAAAACAAAAAAATATATATATCTCTCTTGTTTTCCCGCCTTGCTTAAGTAGAGTAGTCCAGTTTCAGATTTGCTGATTCCTGGACTGTGTATTTTAGTTCCTGTTACTGATTCATTGCCTTGCTTGGGAGGAGGGAAGTTTCTTTGCTTACCAGTGGGAGTGGGAAGCACTGAGCGACCTTTCTGTCTGTTTTGGTAAGGTTTCAGCCAGAAACTAGTAGCCCATTGGTCGTTTTGGGCCAATTCCTAGCTCTTTTCAGCCCCCTGCTATAAAACGCGGTATACGCGCATTTTTCCAGCTTGTACCAACTCAGTACAAGATCCTCGTGGTGGCCTGCAGAGTGTTCCAAGCAGCAGAGAGCTAAAGGAGCGGCTTTCTACCTGATTATAAGTATTTTTGTGGCTTTACCTCTGTGAATAAGCGAGCGACTGCATTTCACCTGTTTTTGGGAAGTTCTGCATTGCTACATTGTTTACTGCACTTAGAGATAGTAATTGTTGCTAATTGTTTCTGTAGGCTACACACTAAAGTGCGCTAGCCGAGTTTTAGCATTTAAAGCATTTACTGACTGTATTTTTCCCTGTCTGTGTTAAAGAAAAAAAACAAAAACAAAAAAAAATATATATCTCTCTTGTTTTCCCGCCTTGCTTAAGTAGAGTAGTCCAGTTTCAGATTTGCTGATCCCTGGACTGTGTATTTTAGTTCCTGTTACTGATTCATTGCCTTGCTTGGGAGGAGGGAAGTTTCTTTGCTTACCAGTGGGAGTGGGAAGCACTGAGCGACCTTTCTGTCTGTTTTGGTAAGGTTTCAGCCAGAAACTAGTAGCCCATTGGTCGTTTTGGGCCAATTCCTAGCTCTTTTCAGCCCCCTGCTATAAAACGCAGTATACACGCGTTAGCGCGATTTAGCGCGGAATTGCCGTCGTCGCACACTAGGGCAGCGCCGGTTAAGCAGGTTTAAAGTATTCGGGCTACCTAAAGTCCACTCTTCTAATTTTCCCTTAAAACTACCTTCCTCAAACTATACTACTGATCTAATCAGCGTATCCTTTAACTAATAAGATCATCTCTACTTGACTCCAAGTAGACTATTCTATATCTGTTTAACCTAGCATTTGGTCCTACAGCACTTATTTCCTTGATACGGCACTCTTATAGATAGCACCCCAAAAAGCCAAACCCCCATTTCTCGGTCACCCACGTCCCCCCGGAATCTCTTTCAAAGTATTTTTGTCTAGTCCTTCTAGCATGTCGAGGGATCAGTTGCTAGTGTCCTCTCCTGCTCAACTGGTGAACCTGGGAATATTGAGGCAATGTTACAATTGCCTCATGTACACAGACAACCCTCTCCTCCTCCCACAAAACACAAATACATGTGAGAGATGCAACTATACGGCCAAACTGGAGGCTGAGCTCTCTCAACATAGGACTGGCAAGACCAGTCAGGAGGAGAAGGTTACCACACACACTATAGACCCAGTCTCACATAGTACCATCGCAACCTCAAATCATACACATAAACACACAAAGACATACTCGGAGGCTCTGATCAAAAATCTACCAAAACAGCAGAGGCCACCAAAGCAGACACCCAAACAACCACCACCTCAGAACACAACACCTGCAACACATAGACCTCACAGTCAGAGTGTCAAACAGTCACAGCCCTTAAGGCCAAACACAATGCCAGACACACTAGTCATTGGTGACTCCATAGTCAGACACACTGACGTCCCGCTCACCAGACTGAGTAAGGAGAAGGTCACAGTAAGCTGCCTGTTGGGCGCTAGAATCTGCCACATAACGCAAGCACTCAGGTCTCTCAACAGCAGGTACAAATATGACTCAGTCATTGTCCACGCTGGTGTAAACGACCTGAGACGTACCTCCTTGGACTACATGAAAAGAGACATTGAGGAGCTCTCTGATTATGTAGCCCAGGCAGGTATGACCCTGACCTTGAGCAGTATCCTACCTTCACCAAGAATGATGCCACAATACAGAGATAAGATGATCAGCTTTAACAATTGGCTTAACTTCTGGTGTCATTCAAAGGGGATCCAGTGTCTGTCTGCCTGGGATGACATGCTGGACAAGCTACACTGCTTCGCAAGGGACGGCTTGCACCTGTCACCCCTGGGATTCGGGACATTGGCAAAGGCTCTTGCCACCCCATAGTGCCTTTTTAGGCAAGGCTCAAATTCTAAACCTACCACCCTAGAACACAAAAAAGGAAAAAAACTAAGGGTAATGCTGCTCAATGCCAGAAGTCTAAATCTCAAAATGCACGCACTCGAGGCCCTTCTCAGTATGGAGAACATCGATGTCTGTGCTGTGACAGAAACCTGGTTCAAGGCTCCTGAGAGCACCCCAGCACTATCAGGTTTTACCTCATACCATGCGTTCCGCCCACAAATTCCGGACAATACCAAGAAAGGGGCGCTGGTATCCATATTCATCAAGGACACCCACACCTCAAGACTGGTGGCAACGACGATGCATCGGAGACCATCCAGGTGCAATTAACCATAGGCAAGACTGCTCTGCAAATTGTAGCATGTTACAGGCCACCCTCACAAACTCAGGAACCCCACATGGCCTTCCTGAAAACACTAGAGGGACAAATGTATCACCAAACACCATCATACTAGGTGACTTCAATTACCCTAATATAGACTGGGAACACTACTCAAGCCCAAACACCCTAGCCCAAAAGTTCCTGGAATTCATAAACTCAAATGCCATGGAGCAACTAGTCACCATCCCCACAAGAGGAGATAACATACTTGATCTCATCATCACGAACATGGGAGCACAATGTTCAACACCGGAAGTATACCCCTCACTGGTGAGATCAGATCACAAACTAATCTCGCTGGAGGTCCTCATCCCAGCCCACCTGAAATAAAAAATAGCACAGTAAAGAACGTCTCGGAAGCCGACTTCACACTTCTAAAGACTAGTGTGATCTCCTTTAAGGCCCCCGAGCTGGCGGAAAACAGTACTCAAGCCGCTGAATCACTTACAAATGCCTTCTACCAGCACCTGCAGGATTGCATGGATAAGGCAATCCCTAGCAAAACAAAGACTCTTTGTACCAAAGGCAAGCGTCCAGTCTGGTGGACCCCAGCCATAAACAAACTATACAACAAAAGGAGGAAGCTACTACAAGATAGAGCAAAATCCTTAAAAGGTAAGACACCCTTGATCACTATAAGTAAAAAACTAAGAGCTCTCATAAAATCATCCAAAGCAAATTTTGAGAGAAAAATAGCTAAAGACTCAAAAGACAATCATAAGGCCTTCTTTAGCTATGTTAGAAACCTGGGAGGAAACTCCCAGATATGCTCAGAACTAGTTCAAAATGATGTGAAGATTACTGATCCTACAGACATTGCCAACATACTGGCTGACAGTTTCAGTGCAAACTTCTCCCCCCCAAAAGGAGAGATATCTATACCAAATGATTGCAGCCCCCCAAAAATTTCCAACGCCCAAGTGAGAACTGCTCTCTCCAAAGCAAAAAACACAGCATCCATGGGACCAGATGGTGTCCCCGGCTGTGTGCTCCACGAACTCAATGAGGAATTAAACCCACAGCTAGGACAGCTGTTTAATCAAAGTCTTACCTCTGGATACGTACCCAGGGAGTGGCGCAGCCACTGTGGTCCCACTTCACAAAGGCGGTGCCTCCACCGACCCTGGAAATTACCGGCCCATTAGCTTGACAAGCCTTATCTGCAAAGCCATGGAGAGGATCATAATGGACCTCATAAATAAAGACATAGGGAATTTGCAGACTTTTGATCCAACCCAGTTTGGCTTTGTCAAAGGCAGATCATGCCTTTTAAACTTGGTTGACTTTTTCGAAACAGTCACCAAAGCCATTGACGAGGGAAAGGCAGTCCATACAGCCTACCTCGATCTGGCGAAGGCCTTCGATACAATACCCCACTCGGGTATCATTGAAAAACTCATCAGCTTAAATGTTAACCCATACATCACAAGATGGGTTGCAAACTGGCTGAGTGACAGAACCCACAGGGTCAGAGTTGCTGGCACCATGTCAGACTCAAAGCCTGTCACAAGTGGTGTCCCACAGGGCTCAGTCCTGGGCCCACTCTTGTTTGGCATCTACTTTTCCGAAGTACAAGCAAACGCAGGAGGGTTATGGCTGACAAAGTTTGCAGATGACTGCAAACTGGGTGCCATAGTAGAAAACACATCTGACACAGATATCCTTCAGAAGGGTCTTACAGAAACGGATAACTGGTGCCAGAGCCATGGCCTAAAGTTAAATGCCAAAAAATGCATAGTCATACCCTTAGGGAAAAACAAGGTTACCCCTAGCTACCAAATAGGTGGCAATCCACTGAGCACAGAAGAAGTCATCAGAGACCTGGGGACCCAGGTTGATAGTAGTCTGTCATTCGACACCCATGTAGCTAAAGTAGTTAGGAAGACCTTCTACATTGCCCACCTTATCATGAAGGGATTCTCATCTAGATCAAAGGAGGTCATGGTCTCCCTTTACTCATCACTCATCAGACCAATGATTGTGTACAATGCCCCATTCGGAATGTATCTGACCCGACACTTGCAGCAGCTGGAGAGGCCACAAATGTTCCTCCCCAAAAGGATAAAGAGTCTCAAAATCTCTCCTATGCCGCCCGACTGAAAGAACTCCAGCTCTATTCAGTCGCCACGCTTGCTCAGAGGTGACCTTTGCCTAACATACAAGGCCATGTCAAACCCAGATTTGATGAATATGCTTCACCTCAAAAAATCTAGATCCATCAGAGTCACAAGGGCGGGAGACTTAAACCTCGACACGGCTATTAATAGGACGTGCTGGAGGGATAGATTCATCACCCAAAGACTCCCTATGCTATGGAACAAAATTCCGGTATATGTGAGGCAGAGCACCTCGCTGGCCTTGTTCAAGAGAAATCTTGACCAATGGATGGGAGATCGCAGATATACCCCAGGGATTACCTCAGTGTCACTGCTCGACAGAGGCACAGCAAAATAATGGGTATAGTTCCCCATACTAAAGGGGTGGCGTAAGCCACAAAACGATGGGCTAGGCTTGTAAATGCCCTCGGGCAGATAGCCTAGTATGAACCTATGAACCTATGAACCTATGAACAGTTTAAAATCTGATTTTCTGGAAAAGGGTTACCATGATACTGACATTGATAAGACTATTTCCAATGCTTGACAAATGAGACATACCAGATGTAGACCATACTTTCAATCTATTAGGAATGATTCTGCTGATAACAATGTCATTCCGACTAGTAATGATTTTAGAGTTGTGTTCCAATTTGCTAGTAACATTAACCAATACACTGATGTTATTAGGAGACATTGGCATCTGTTACAAGAGGTCCCTAACCTTAATGCCACAATTGCCAATACTCCACGCTTTAGCTTTAGGAACAATAGGTCACTTAAACAGTATCTTTGCAACAGTGAACCACGCAACACTACATGCATTTCCACCCGTCATGGCACTTTTCCATGTAGATCATGTAGTGCATGCCATATATCTACAGTAAAAACATATATATTCATCCAACCAGACATTTTAAACTACATTCCAACACTTATTCAGATTACAAGACTACTGACATCATTTACTTTTGTTTTTGCCAGCAATGTCCTGCCTTCTACGTTGGCAAAACTAATAGGCTTTTTAAAGACAGAATTTTAGAACATATCCGTGAAATTAAGAATAATAAGCAAACAAATGCACTTGCTAATCATGTTATGTGCACAGATTCTTCTCATTCCTTCAAATTCTTTGTCTTGCAACACATATATAGAAATCTGAGAGGTGGAGATATAGAAAATGTTACAGAGAGCCATGAACAGAAATGGATACTGAAACTTAATGCAGAAAGATACCCAGGCCTTAATGGTACCACCTCTTTGATTCCATTCTTGAAAGCTAGACGCCTTAAACATGGACAGTTTTTATTGTTCATTTTTAGTTTTATTTTTACCTTTATTATATTACATTTTATGCATATGCAAATGTATTTTATGCAGTATTTATTCAGCATTTTATATCTTATTCATACCATTACTATGCTCATGTTGTAACTGTCTCTTTAAATAACTTTTGGTGTATGACATCATTAATTGATGAGATAATTGTTTTATTACCTATTTAAGCAGTGCTATTCACTTGATCTTTGTCTGATGAAGCAACTATTGTTGCGAAAGCGCTCACCTCTGTCTTTTATTTTTTGTTTTCATTAAACGTTATTGTGTGTTACCTTGGTGCATTGTGTTTATATTTTTACTTATTATTTTGCACCTTGGTTTTACCCGCAGCCGTTTCTTTTTTGTTTCTACTTGGAACAATAATTGACGACCAACTAAAATTTACATTCATATACAACAGGGTATAAAAAAACAACCAAAAACTCAGTCTTCTGTACCAAAATAAAATAAATTCTAGCACCTAAAACCAGATCAGCCCTTGCTCAAGCCTTTCGCTTTCCATCCCTTCTGTATACCTCCCCTATCCTTACTCATGTCTAGTCGTCCCTCCTGTCCAAACTGGAACAAGCCTATAACAACATAGCCAGATTCACCACTAATTTACCATGCAGATCTCATCATTGTATCGCCCTAAACCAACTCCAATGGCTAGAATTCCCCCAGCTCCTTCTGCTCTCCCAACTGCATCTTACTCACTTCCTACTAAACAAACCCTCAGCCTTCCCCTCACTCTCTTCACTTGTATCTCACTAAACCCCAGCCCACCCACTGCACAGCTCTGACCAGAACCTACTCTATATTTACAAGCCTCACAAAAGCACAGGCAAACTCCTTTATAGACACTCAGTCTCCTTAGCCTGGAACAGGCTGCCCATAAACATACGTAACATCCCTAACTCTCCCTTCTTCCAAGCTGAGGCCAAAAACTTCCTCCTGAACTCTAGAATCTGCTCATGCCAAAATCCGCCATGAACACAAGTACCTGTTTCATTACATAAACCCCCCTTTTTAACCTGTCAATCTGTTACAGAAGTAACAACTCCCCCTTTTCTATAATATTCATCCTAAACACTCACTCCCTCACTCAATAACTACTAGTGATTTGAGATTTGAGAATGTCTATTACACCAATGGTAAAACACTATTTTTCAAATCCACAAGGATTCATGTGTATCTCAAGTGCAAAAAATCTTGTATATAGTAGCCACCTGATCACTCTATTATTCTTATGTATGAATTCTGTATTTTTATGTATCTATTTTTGTAATTTTCTCTACTTTGTGAATATTGTTTAATTCTGTTAATTTTCTGTATTATGGAAATACTGTAATAATTATTGTAAATTTTTCTATATTGTTTGGAGCTTTTCTCCTCGGGTCTCCACTGAAAATGGGCCACATCGATCAGCTGGACGAACCCGGTTAAGAAATGGCAAATAAATAAAATAAATAATTAACGTACAGATACATATATACTTGTAAAAGAAAAATACATCTTATATACAAATGTATAAGAATACAATTGAAAAGTTGTGGTTTCAAACAGCAATGATACAAATTAATTATATAATATGTAATGTTAAAGTTAGATTCTGAATCACCATTACCAACAGAGAAGATACTGAGTTAGAAGACAAAGGACAAATAGAAAGAGCAGATTGTGGGAAAGTGAATGAGCTGATCAGGGGAGGGGAAGCAGAGAAGGAGTGGTTTAGGTGGGGATGGGAGAAGGACAGGTCCAAGATTTAGTAAATAGGTCCTTTAGAAGTTTTTTGAAATTGAGGTGGTTACTGTTTGTTCTTAGAGAAAGGGGAACTTTGTTCCAGGCAGTGGTGATGGAGTGGCTGTATATTTTTGCCAATATTTTTGTTTGGTTTATAGATGTCTAAGTGGTATAGTTCTGTACTGTGTAGGTTGAGCTTAGGTGAGTAGGGAGTGATGAGGTCAGAGAGGGCAGGACAGTGGGGGGATTGATTTAAGAGAGAGAATAGGTGAGATGGAGTTGGGGAAGGAGGAGTTGGTTACAGAATTCTAGCCATTGGAGGTTTTTTAAAGCTGTGCAGTGGTGAGAGTGCTGGGGAAGGTTGGCAGAAAATCTGGCTATTTTGTTGTATGCAGTTTCACATTTAGTTATTAGACTGGACTGAATATAGGTAATAATGGGGGCTGCATAAAGCAAGGTTTAGAGAAGGAAAGTCTGTGCTAGAGAGTGTTTAGCGCTATTAGAGAGGTATATGTTATGTCTGTATAAGAGATCAAGTTTTTGGTGGTTCTTTTGATGGTTTGCTGTATAAGTATATCAAACTTCAATTGGTCATCTATGATTACACCATGCAGTTTAATATGTGGTTCAACAGAGATAACTGTATTATTAATAAAATATAAGGTGAAGCTATTTTTGTGTTGCTGGAGAGATTTGGGGAGGAAAAGTAAGAGTTTTGTTTTCTTAGGATTTAGAAGTAGCTGGTTATTGGTTAATCAAGTTTCATCTGAAAGGAGGGAATCTTGAGTAAGAGCAAGGAGTTGGTGAAGGTTGTCAGAGTGAGAGATAATAGTGGAGTCATTGGCGTATTGTATTAGTGAGGAGTTTGGGCAGGAGATGTGCAGGTTATTTGTAAAGATATTGAAAAGGAGAGGTCCAAGGACTGACCCTTGGGGGAAACTTGTTTGGTTTGGGAGGAAGGGGAAGTAGGCGAAAAGCCATTTGATGGATTGGAAACTATTTGTGAGGTAACTGGAGAACCATAGTATAGTAAAGTAGGAGAGATGGATTGAATAGAGCTTTGAGAGAATTAAGATGTGGGGGATGGTGTTGAAAGCTTTAGATAGGTCAAGGAAGAGGAATGAGACTAGTCTGTTATTGTCCCATGCTTTGGCAATAGTTTGGCTAAATGAGATGAGAGCTGTGGAGGTTCTGTGGTGAGATGTGAAAACCAGGTTGGCTGGGAGTTAGTAGGTTGTTTTGTATGATGTCTTTAAGGAGCTGGATTTTAGATAATGGAAATAGTAACGCTACAGGTCTGTAGCTGGTTGGTTCAGTTTAATTGCCACCTTTGTGCAGGGGTATGACAAAGGATTTTTTCCAGGTGTCAAAGGATTTTTTCCAGATGTCAGGAATGTAGTGGTGAGAAGCAGTTAATCTTAAAAACAATCAGTGGAAGGAAGTGAAGCAAGGTCAGTATGGAAGGTTGTACTTTAGTAGAACAATATATGAAACTTTTTACTTTAGTATAAAATTGTGCAAAAGAAAGGGGTTAACCAAGACCAGGCAATTAAAAGAAGGGGAACTTTATTTTTATAAAGAGTCAAATAGTGAGAAACAAATATGGAAGTGATATGGGCTGTCAGGAAAACAAAGAAAGCTACATGGATTGAGAGAAGGACCAACTACGATAACTACAGCTGGGCAGGGGGAGGAGGTCCCAGTAGTGTGCAAGTGTGGGAGGTAGGCCAAATTTGTAAAAATAATACTATGATACAATATAGGCCTACACTAGCTGTCCTGTGGAAGAGAACACAGGTATTGTCTTTCAGACATAGAAAAATAGCAGCAGAAGGGTGCTTTGCTGGTATACTTCTTTGCAGGTAGGAGGTCTCACACTAAGCTGGATGGGGCTGCAAAACTATGCTGCAAGCAGCATAGTTATTTATTCATGTATTTATTCATTCATTTATTTATGCATTTTGTTGTGTTTTTGTTACTATAATTGTAGATTTTATTGTACAGAAAATGTTAATATATATTAAACACTGGTGAAAATAACACATAAATCACCACAAATGCTATATGTGTTTTATAATAGAGCTCATGGCACTGTTTTGTATACATACACTGGGTCACATTTTTTATGCTTTAGATTAAGTTATTTAAAGTGTATACTAAGGAAGTGGTGATGTTAACAAGTAACCTTTGAGACAAGATACAAAACACATGAAAAGAGCAGACAAAAATCAATACTTTCCAACCCACATTTATCTGAAAATGTCACTTAAAATAAAAGTGAATCAATAGAAATTATATTTGAAAATTGCCAATGTTTACCAATGACAGTTATTGATCTGTTCCATGAGTAAATGAGAAACATGATTCATACCGTAGAAAGTTTAATGTGTTATACTGTTCTGTAAATTACTAACTGAGGTTCATACAAATGCAGCCATACATAGTTGCATAGTTTACTGTGAACATGCTATAATACACATTAAAATGTTTCACTGTAAGAAAGCCAGTCCTATGAAAGAATCAGTGCTTCTCGTGTTAACTAAACTGTAAAATTGTGTTGAAAAAGTAATAATGTTGCTAAAGCCAAACCTGTAAGAAATAGAATACCTGTACATTCTCAAGGTGAAATTGTTTGAGTATCAGTGGCATGCAGGAAAAAAAAGACAAACAGCATAACACCAAATGCTGCTTCTGAGAGGAAATCATTGCTGGTGTGGTTTCTGTGTTTGTACCCTTCTTCAAGTTGCTGTGGTATAAGTTCAAGGGTGAAGGGGCATTCCTCCACATTGGGAAATGCTGCAAGCAAACAACTGAAAATGATTTTTTCACCCTTTTTAATTTCAGACATTGTTTTCATCCTTTTGGCTTGCCAGCTTTCAGAAAATTGGCATTTCATTGTAGAACTGTAAGAACTATTCCTTGGTTAGTAATACATATTACAACCAAGTTATGTATTCCTGCATAGTTTTAAATTTTGTAGTAATAATTATACTAAATTAGCAGTATAATCAACCTGAGAGCAACATGCAAATGCAGTTGTCTGACTGATGGAAGGGAATATATAACCATCCTTTAGACAGAAACTCAGAAAACACCTCAAACAGTCCTTGGCTGCATCTGCTTTGAAATGGGTACCAGTGATGATAACTGTTAGCTTCAATTTCCCTGATCACTTCTTAAACAATATTAACAAGGAACAAATGACTCATCTCTTTGTTTATGTAAATATTTTAAAGTTGTGCAAAAATATAAAATGGTGTTATGCACAATTATGTTCTAAAGGTTAAAGTTTTCAGGCATAATACTTCTAACTGATAACCCTAGCTAAAGAAAGCATCATATATTGCCTTGTTGATTAGCAGAGGCAATATTTCATACTGTGTGTCCTTATACTCACAAAACAAGTGAAACAGATATTGCCTCTATTAACCAACAAATGAATCATGCATTGTGCAGTAATTGTGCCATGTACATAGTTCTCTGTATTTTTTGATTGATTGATTGATTGATTGATTGATTGATTGATTGATTGATTGATTGGAATTGCATATGCTAAACATTTACATCTTGCACTTAATTTTTGAATTCCATTTACTGTTACTGTTGCCTTACCTATATTAATGTAACTGAATTGTGTGTGACTTGTGATTAAAATGGTCCAAGGACTTGTCTAACCATGCACTTGGCAATTAAAAATTAAAAAAAAAATGATGACATTTCACCCATCACAAGTCTTAAATGTTCTTCATATTGATCACGGTTACCATAGCATAGGATATAAGTACTAGCCAGCTTCCAAAGCATAAGGGCACATTCCATGCAACCAAACCATTAGTCAACTCAAGATAAAAACAAGCCATTTCCTGTACGAGAAACTAAAAAGATAAGTTTGCATACCAAGCCCTTAAGAGCTTTCCTGTCACTGAAGAAAACAATCCTTTGCAGGTTTTTGAGGACTAACAATTGGCTTGTGCTGTTCCATTGCTGGACAAATAAGTTCTGTTTGGAAATGGAGCTTCCACATATGTTTAATGTTTAAATTTAGGAAAGTACATTTTAAGCCAGGCATATGTGTTTAACTTGATTGTCATGTCACTTTACTGTACTTTTAAACAGGAGCACACCTTTGTGTTGATTTAAACATTGTAGAACCACTTCTTCTGTGGATAAACTGTGTTTAAATTACTTTTTCAAGATGGTAAGGTGTATTAGAGTTATTTTATTATGTTTCTATTGGGAAAAGCAATTCTACACTATTTTTAAACTTTTACTAGCTTGGGTTGTTTAGTTTCCCTGGGAAAGAAGTATCATTTTCATCTTGACTATGGTAAAAACTATAGGTCCCACAGTCCATCCTTCATTCAGCCAGAAAAAGAAAAAGTTAATTAAACAACGTTTGCTACCAAAACAGACTAGTAATTTACCTCAGCCACAGGTGAGTGAGTCTGCTGTGGCCAAAGTTTGCTCCTCAAACCACTCATCTTTATCCCCAGCTCCTTCTAATGTTGTCCATACAGCCTTTATGGACCAGGGGTTAGCCATGTCCTCTGCAGCTGTTAGGGTCCTCTCTCTTTGGACAAGGGAGCACCACCTTTGTCAGTGTTGGCAGAAGGGGCAGGGAAGGTGCACCTGCTTGGCCAGAATATTGTTCCCAGCCCTACAGGAGCTGTTGTTGCTATTAATAACCTTATTTGTCCAAATTTTCCTATAAAAAAGAAATATAAAATTAAACATATATATTCTCCTGCACCTGTTTCACTGGACAGGAGTAGTCTGTTAGGTTTAGCTCAGGGTCGTGTACAAGCTACTGACCCATCTTTTCAGTTGGTTTCTGGTACAAAAAAATAGGATTTCCTTTTTCCTGAAGAGATTCAAGAAACTGAATCTGGACAGAAATGTGAAAGGGCAGATATAGGTTTTTATCCTCATGTTTCTGATTCAGACTCAGTGGAGAGTGCGTTATCTGAATCCTCTTTCTCGTAGACTATTTCCAGAATGTGCCAGTGTTTTCAGTGGGAGAAAACTTTATACTTGCATTTCTGAGCCTCTCAGAAAATACGTTGAATTGTTACAACTGGAATTGTCAGAACTAGACCATCTCCCCAGTGCTGTCAGTACGTGAGTATGTGTTTCTCAGAGCCATTGATTTCCCTGATAGCCAGTCTTCTGCACCTAAGAAAGCAGATGGAATGTACAAAATTCAACAGTCTTTCAAAATTTTATACACCCATCCATGGCCCAGCAGTTATAGCTGTGGTTAATCCTTACCCTTCAAACTAGGATGGTAAGGCTATTGATAAGCTTGGGGAACTTTAGCTTTAGAATTTTGAATTATCAGGCTAATATATTAAAGTTTATTTTGACTAATTGTGAAACTATGAGGAATGCTTTATCTGCAATTCCTTTGTATGAGGAGAAATCTGTGTTGTGTGGTTTAGTTTGTTCTATTTCTCAGGTCACTACTCATTGTTTAATGTGTGTTTATGAATCTGTAGATATTACATCCAGGGTTGTTGCCATTGGTACTGAGTCGAGAGTATTGCCTGGCTGAATTCTCAGAATCTTCCAGAGGATGTAAAGAATGGGATTTTAAATTCTCCTTTGGATAGAGATTTAGCTTTTGGTGCTCTGCTGTAGACATTATCAAAAAATGTGATGAGGGTTAAGCCGATACAGGGGAATCTTTCTGATTTTTAAGTTCCCCTTCTCAAAATCTTCCAAGAGATTTTTCTATTTCCTCATCCATTTTTGGCATGAAACAAAACAAAGAGTCTCAACAAAATGCTGATAAGCAGACATTTAAGCAGCAATGGCAGGTAAGGTTCCAAAAAGATTGCAGGAACTCCCAGAACAAATGACAGTCAAATAAGTCTGAATGGCTCCGTAAGGGACCTTGTCTCCCCCACCACCACCCCCAGGGCAGTCCCTTATCCCTTCCAGGAAAGTCTGAATCTCCATTTCTCTCTTTGGCAACAGTTTGTTTCAGGCAAAGGGGTTCTTAGACTGATTCAGCAGGGTTACAAATGGCAGTGAGAAGAAATCCCTCCTTTCAGGACATTATTCCACATCCACTAGACCAAGACCTTATGTTCACACCTGTCCAACATGGGGTAGTAGAAATAGTTCCTCCTTTTTAATTAGGAAGAATTTTTTTATTTAAGAATGCTTCTGGTGCAAAGGAAGGAAAATACCTGGAGACCAGTTCTGGACCTTTCTTTCCTAAACCAGTATGCAATGGTGCCCAAGTTCAAAATGCTTGCATTGAAAAATCTGTTACCTGTTTTTCCTCATTTGAGTTTTTTTGGTAACCTTAGATTTAAATGATGCTTATCACCACATTCCTATCCATCCAGACTTTGAATGTTTCTTAAGGTGTTATGTGTCTGGATCACATTATCTGTTGTCTGCCTTAACCTTTTGTCTATCTACTGCTCCAAACATGTTCACAAAGCATCTATCTCCAGTTATAGCCCACTTCAGGTTACAGTATATCCACATTTTTCCATATTTAAATGACTTGCTTATTTTTGCAGAGTCTTTTTCTAAGTGTCAAAAATCTCTCACTTAGGTGAGAGATCTCCTCTGCAGGCTGGGGTTCCAAGAAAACATTCAAAGGCCATTTGTACCTCTATCATGCAAAGAGCTTTTCTTCTACAGGAAAAAAAATGGATCTGTATGTATATCTATTTCAGTTGTTTTCTCAGACTTTTACTCAGACTTTGGTAATGGTGAAGAAATGCTTCAGGATTCTGGGTCTCAAAGCGTCTATGATTTTTATGATACCTCTGGCAGGCCTCCACATGAAAAAGATGCAATGAAATTTGAAGTGTCCTTGGTCCCAGCACCAACGTCTATTATATTTTCAGATTTCAGTTCTGGGGTTTGTGAGAAGAGAAATCACTTGATGTAAACATCAACTATCTCTGAATCCAGGTCACCCCTCTCCACTTCTGCTACAAAGCAGTTGGACACCAAAGGCACTTTGGACTTTGCTTAGAGAGCTATGTCAATCAGAATAAAAGTGCAAGGTATCTGGGACAACAAAGACAGGGACAAGCACATATACATAAAAGAGATTCTTGTTGTTATCAAGGCACTCAACTCTCTGAATCATGTTTGGTCCTCAAGACCAATTCAAGTTATGTGGTACATAAACATGTAAGGAGGAACCAGATTTTTCCCCTATGTAGACTAGCCATGTTAGCATGGGATATAATTCTACAATACAAAGTCACTTGACAAGATTCTTATATTCAGTCAGAGCAAAACTGTGTGGCAGGCAAGCTGAGCAGGACAAATGCACACCCTCACAAGATTTGATCCATTTGTGGGAAGTTCCTCAAGTAGGCTTTCTTGCCTCCTCTCTGAAAAATCATCTGGCAAGATTCTGCTCCAGGACTTCATGCAAGAAGATCTGGAAGACAGATGCTTTTTCTTTTCCTTAGACAGGAATGTTCTTTTATGTTGTTCCACCCTTTCCATTGAGATGCAGGCTATATCTGATGATTAAGAAGGAATCCCCCAAGATCATTGTGGCAACTCCCTCCAAGGCTCAAGCAACCGTGGTTCTCACTTCTTTTAGAATTGGCCAGGAGAAGTTACCACAAGCATCTTCACCGACTGGATCTACTCACACAAGAACAAGGTTGTTTGATGCATCCCAACCCCAAACTACTTCAACTGACTGGCTGGATGATAGCGTCTTGATACCTTTTAGGGATCTGTTTACTGAGGATGTATAGCAGGTATTAATGAAGGCCAGAAAGCCTGCTGCTAGAAAATCATATATTAGCAAATAGAGCAGGTTTTCTCGCTGGTAACAAAATCATAACCGGCACCCATTGAGAGCTAGTGTTTCTCTGGTTTTGCAATATTTATTTGAGTTACTTTCCTATGGTCTGTATCTATCAAGGTTCTTTTTTCAGCCATTTCAGCAAGTCTGCCCATGGATCACCCAGTTTAAAGGCATTCCCATGTCAAAGTGTTTTGAAAGGGGTATTATGTAAGAGACCGCTAATCTTAGTTTTGGGTTAGAGAAGATAATACTTGTTCCATTTGAAGCAGCTCATCTGACTGACTTGAGGTTCTTAACATAGAAAACAGTTTTCTGGTTGCTCTGATGTCTGGAAGAAAAGAAGCTGAGATGCAAGCTCTTATGATTGATCAATCTTATCTCATTTTCCACAAATACAGGGTTCCATTGAGAAACAATCATTGTTTTATGGCTAAAGTGATATCTGAGTTTACTAAAGGGATACCTTCTTATCTTGGATCTCTGCAGACAGGATAAGAAACAACAGCTAGTAAAAACTAGCAACAAAAAAACAAAAAAAAAAAACACAAAGAAGCCTCCGAGTTGTATACTCAAAGAGGCTTCTTTATGTTTGCAGACAGCTCAGGTACTATCTTGACAGAACAAAATCTTTCAGAACTGATCAGTTGTTCATTTCTTGTGAAGGAAATAAGAAGAGACCACCTGTGTCAAAGAAGACTATTTCCAAATAGTTGTGTCAGGCTATTACCTTTTTTCATTCCCACAGCAACAAAACTATTCCAGGCAGGGTCAAGGTACATTCTACCAAGGCCTTGGCTTCATCTGTGGCTTTTTGGAAAGGGTTGGACTCCAGCCCTGGGATTCAGTAATGCTTACATGGAGTACAAAAATAGTGTAAGGGCTACTGCATTTGCATGAGCCTGGTAGCACTATTCCTGCATGGACACCACTAAATAATGCTAATTGCTTCATTTGCTGGTGAAAACCATGCAAATGAGGTGAATTAGTGATTCATGAAGCAGGGAGGCATCCATGCAGGAATAGTGTTATGTGCAGAAATGTATTCGGCTACTAGCTGAATACATTTCTGCAAAAATCAAAATGGAGACATGAAAACTCAAATAAAAGCATGTATTATAATCTTTAGGCATGCCTATGGTGAAATATATGGCCATTGTCATGGAAAAGTGTTTAAATTTTATAAAAATAAAAGTTAATTTTTTGGGGGGGGCCGATCTCGGCCGTTTTAGCATAGGGCACCGATGCTCAAACTGGATCATGCCAAAGATAAAATAAAAGATGTGAAAACACAGATTTAAAATAAATCTGCCTTTTGCCATTATAGTCTATGGCATGCAGAATCAAAACAATACCAGGGAACAGTGGTTGCTAAGGGGAAATGCTCTGGTGTAGTGCAATAACTAGGGATTAAGGCAGTGGGATATGCTAATGAGGGAAATTTACTGAATCACAAAAAGAAGCTACGTGCCAAACTACACCTAACCGTGTAGATGTTATAAGGCAGTGGTGTAAGCAGGAGGAGCAGCAGACATGAAAAGGGGGTGTGTCTTGCTTGGTGTAAACACATTGGAGCTCCATGGCTCATATTTGAGCTTAGCTAAGCACAGCTAAGCAAGGGTGTGTGTCTGAGGCTGTATTGGCTTATTCAATGAAATGAAGAGTGTTGTGTCCAAGGGAGGACCATTTCTCATTGTTTACCTTAGCTAAATGGGTTTGCGAGGTGTGCACCAGGTCTAAAAAAAAAAAAAAAAATGGAAATAGCAAGACTGTTTACATTTGGACACCGAGTTTGCACGGCATGCCTCGGGGCTTAAAAGAGGTGGAAATGGGAAGGGAAAAAAGAAAAAGAAAAGGGAAATAGCAGCATAAAAGCAATGAAGTAAGAATAACATAGGTGGCAGGTGGAATGCATCATAGTCAGCCAATCATACAGGCAGCATCTACAGCACAACAATATAAACTATGCAAACACCTTACAGTCTAGCTTTTCCCACAAACTCTGCACCATTGGTGTACACGTGGGGACATTTTAACCAAAAACATGTTAGGGGCTGCCATTTCTTTGATCTATCAGTATGTGCTAGAGGATGAGGGGGTGAGGAGGATAATGCTGACAACCGCCACTGACCAAAGAGGAGGAGGAGAGTGTTCAGACCCAGGGTAACTTACCAGGGGCTACATGATCTGGAGATAGTAGAGCACTACAGGGTGGACAGAGGCATACTGCAGCAAATCATCAAGCTGTGCCGGCCTCAACTCAGACCCAGAGTCAACAGAGGGGAACCCATCCCAGTGGATACCAAGGTATGTGTAGCTTTAAGAATACTAGCTACAGGTACTTTCCAAAGACCTACTGGGAATATCATAGGGGTCTCACAGGCATCTGCATCCAGGGTACTCCACCAGTTCCTGGATGCCATCCTACCACATGCTGGTAAGCAAATTTACTTCCCCAACACCCGTGAGGAGACAACCAGCAATATGCATCTCTTCCACCATGTAGGTACTAGGTGCGATAGACTGCACACACATCCACATCAAAGCACCACCCAGTGAACAGGGTAGGGTCTACATAAACTGCAAGGGCTTCCTCTCCATCAACTGCCAGGTCGTGTGCAATGCCCAGGACATTATCATGAATGTGTGTGTTGGCAGCCCTGGAAGCTATCATGACTACCACAGCTGGCATTTGTCATAGCTGTACCAGGCATTTGCCAGTGGGGATATCCCGTATGGCCATCTGGTGGGGGTGCTTGCTATGCACTGGAGCTGTGGATGATGACACCCATCAGAAATGCACACACACCCACTCAAGAATGCCATAATGAGGCACACGCACAAACCAGGATCATTATAGAGCGTGTGTTTGGGATGCTCAAGTCACGGTTCTGCTGCCTTGATATATCTGGTAGAGCCTTGCAGTACTGTCCAGCCATATGTGCACACATGTTCATAGTATGTGCCATGCTACACAATATTATCCTGCAAAAACAGCTGCAGCAGGAACAGCATGGGGAAGGGACACACATCCCCCCCACCATTGTCAAGGTTCTCACAGGCACAGAGGGACTCAGAAGAGGAAGCCCCTGAGCCTGCTCCTGTAGGCAGATGGAGGTGTGCCCAGTATGCTCAGGCCTTGGCAAAGAGGCAATGCATAGCGCACACACTGACACTGCAGGGACCCAGGGACTGACACCTCTCTCTGACTCGCACACACAGTAAAATGGATGACACACACATCACATTATCTGTAACTTACCACGTATAGGCAGTGTACTGTGTGCATCCAACATAGGCAGCCCTCAAGCACCATCCTCACAACTACCTCAGGCGCAAGTCAGTCTTCTGAACAATAAAAGAATGGATTAGTATGTTTTGATAGCATATCTGTGGTAATGCTGCATGCATGCAAGGGAATGGAGTGGCCTGCCAGGATAGCAGCAGACAACCGACAGCTAGGTGAGACACCAGGAAATGTTTGCACAATACTGCCTTCCTCATGCAGTATCATTTAAGGTGACAAATCCCACTGCAGTATATGTACCCCCACCCCCCCACATATACTGGCTTCCTCTCACTATGCAGTAAGGTGACAAATCTGACTGCAGTATATGTGGGGGGGGGGGGCAACTAAGGGGGTCATAGGTCACATATATGGATGTCACTGTGGGGATCCCATACTCACCCCCCCAGGCTCACACAGCAAGTCAGCTGTAGAAAACCATAAAGGAATGTCTGGCAAAGGCACACAAATAGCAACAGTTATGGAATACCCCCTACAGTCTTACGCAGTGATATCACAGTAGGTCTTGCATTTGCAGTAAGATTCTGAAGGGTAAGAAGTCGGAATCTCAATTGTATGGCATTACACTCTAAGATGTGGTCTGTAGTGATATGCCCCTATTCTCCAAGACAGGACACAATACTATGCCAAATGGAACCAAAATGTAAAGCCAATATCAGCACAGTCTGTGCAAATGTGTACTGTTGACAGGTGTGCCCCCCCCCCACATCCATATTCACATAGAAATGCAGTAACATGTAAGTTTGTAGGGTAATAGCAGCAGAGCACACATTGCTAGGGCTGTTCCAATCAACATGGATAATGTGTTGCATGTCAACAACATGCAGGGGTCAATGAGCTATGCATATATGTGGGGAATACTGTCAGGATGTGGCCAGCAACTTCTTATGGCTGTTGTGTCCTAGTGGCCTAGGTACAGTACTGTGGTAGACAGTGCCATGTTCCACGAAATGCAGTGCCAACTATTTTGCATGTCAGCTACACCTACTGTGGGAGTAGTACACACTGATCCAATGTAATATCCATGACTGCTGGGAAGCAGGACAGGTCATGTACAGGGGGCCACACATATGAACAGCACACATGTTGGAGTTACCTATATAGTGCCTACCATACCTATCAACTGTACAGACCTCTCGCAGAATGTACACAGGTATGCATCATATTTGTGGTATCTTTAGTCTGAAATAGTGGTTGTCTGGCAAATCATTGGCAAACCACGAAGGTCTAAAGTCAGAAAATATTGATGGATTGTAGTGTCTCAGACTTCATACCCTATAGAAAAATGCATGCTAATGCAAAATCTGGTATTGTATCACCCCTCCAGGTTTGTAAGGCCAATGGTTACAATGGTTCATATATTTAGGCTTTTGTCACCCAATTACTCATGGCCTTGTCCAGATATCTGTCTCACATACGTAGAGAGGTATGGTGTCTAGTAGCACAGCAGTGCATTCTGTCACTTACCATTGTCACCCCAGGGGGGTCCACTGCCTGGCAGCCAGGGAAAGTATGAGTGACAGAATGCACTGCCTTGCTACAGATGGCCTGCATCAGTCTCACAAAGCCTACAGGCCTCTGGCAAAGGCCCATACCTCACCCTTTGTAAGGAATGTCATGGGGTCCATACTGCCAACATAACACAGTCAACAAAATGCAAATGTAAGGCCATGCTGCTAAATGCTAGTAGCATACCTCTCAACCTTGTAGAGGAAGAAATCTGGACAAAGCCATGCATAATGGTGGAATAAAGGCCCAACTATAGGGACACATTTGAAATATTGCTCTTATAATGATAGAAAGTTGATAGAATAACAGATGGGGCATGTAGTAGCATGGATGTCATGAAGGGTGTGAAGTCTGAAACTCTAGTGCTCTGTCAGTATTCCTTGACTGCAACCCTGAGTGATTTGCAATAAATGTGCTAGAAAACAACAAAGTTAAGGGAAAACGAACATATATATGAGGCATTAATCTGGATAATCTGTAAGAATCCATACAGATGACAGGTATGGCCACCCCAGGATATGACTTTCTAGGTAAGAAGAATACTGCACAACCAGGAGATCCCCAGCCAGCATATGACCAAGGTGCCAGACCTTTTACACAGCTTCAATGGTCAGTCGGCTGTAGACACACCTCCAGACTGGCTGGATTGTGCAAGAATGTCTAGCCTATGCCTCATAATATAAGTCTGTGCATCATCCATCTTGTATTTCTCTGGTAAATAACTGTGATGATCTCTCAGTAGGTAATGACACAATACAGTACAGTGTCAAACATTACATATGTCAGAAAATGTCTGCTAAAACAAACCCTGTAACTCAAGAAACTCATACATTGATAAAAGCAATAGTTACAGTACCCTTCTATGTTTGGCCCATTGTTTCCCCATATTGGCAGCCTGTCTCCAGATATCATGCACAAACAGGTTACAAGGTATGGCTGTACCACACAACACCCCGGACTGGAGTACAGCTATCCTTGGAATGGATTCCCACACTTACTATAGATGGTCAAACTGAGCATGCACCTACACTTAGAGAAGTGAAGCCCATGTCTGAAATCACATCGGACTATTATATCTCTGTATTGTGCGGATGGCTCTGCATACACACAGCTATGTAAACCTGTCTCCAAACGCACACATCAGACATGATTACCCACAGGCAGCTGTAAGAAGCACATATGTGGTATATCGGCATCTGTTGTGTGTGATACACACACACACACACACACACACACACACACACACACACACACACACACACACATATATATGGGCAACATATTACAATATGTCAAGCATACACACACACATAGACATGGAGAAGAGAGGGACAGACAGTGATAGAATGAGACACACAGGGAGACACACACACAGAGTGAGTCATACACAGGGATACCCTGAATAGCATATAGTGATGTCCTGCTGCAGACAGTTGCATACCACTTGTAACCACTGGCATGTGCCAGCATGAAGATGAGATTCATTGTCTGATGGTACTGAGGTGGGGGCTGGAATATCACATCACCTACCCTTGTGTGTGTGTGTGTGTGTGTGTGTGTGTGTGTGTGTGTGTGTGTGTGTGTGTGTGTGTGTGTGTGTGTGTGTGTGTGTGTGTGTGTGTGTGTGTGTGTGTGTGTCTGTCATTCACCTTAGAAGAACCTTTGGGGGTGCGTTTGTGTGAGAACCATATCCATTGGCGGCAGGTTTTGCAATTTTTTCCTGTCACCCACCTAATACATGTCCCAGTGTCCACTTTACAAAGCCCACTGATGTCATCCACTGTAGAGGTAGCTGTAGATACTCTGCAGCCCTATAAGCTCTGTGCCACATGCAATAACCATGTAACAGTATGGAATAAATAACAAGATAGGTGGCCCTTCTAATCCTTGGATACCATTCCCCATTCAGGAATCATAGAGAAACACACTCAGCTAGGCATCTACCCCAATATCACTATGTGGCTTGTAAACTGGCTCACAGATAGAACCCATGGTGTGAAGGCAGCAGACGCCATGTCAGACTGCCGACCAGTCAAGAGTGGAGTCCCAAAGGGTTTTGCCCTGGGTCCACCTGTGTTCGGGATCTACACCTCTGAAGCCAAGCTCAACACAAAGGGACTTTGGCTGACAATGTTCACAGACGACTGCAAGGTGGGTGCTATTATTACCTCTCCGTGTGATGTTGACATCCTGCACAAAGACCTCACTAAGTCCTATGACTGGTATCAGAACCCTGGACTTTAGCTCAATGCCAGAAAATGTGTCACAATCCCCTTTGGGAACAACATGGTTCCCATGAATTACCACATTGATGGTAATCCACTGACCACTGAAGTTGTTATAAGAAAACTGGGAACACAGGTTGACAGTGAGCTCTCTGTTGACCACCACAGTGCCAATGTGTTCAGAAAGTCCTTCTATGTGTCACATCTCATTAATAAAAGTGTTGCATCCAGGAAGTAAGAGGTCATTGTCTTCCTCTGCTATCCCCTCATTAGGCCAATCAACGAGTGCAATGGCCCATTTGGCATGTACCTCATTGGACACCTGCAACAACTGGAAAGGCTGCAAAAGTACCTCACAAAGAGGATCCTAGACCTTAAACACTTGCCCTATATGGACAGACTCCAATAACACTAATGATTCTCTGTCTCATATTGGCTACTTAGAAGCGATCTCTGCCTGACTTACAAAGTCATGTCTGACCCAGCTCTCTCAGAAATGTTACATCTAAAGAACCCAATCTATCCACACCACATGCCCCAGAGACCTACACCCCATTTTCCATTTTCACAATAAACAGAACATGCTGGAGGGACAGGTTCATAACCCAGAGACTGTCCACGCTATGGAATAGACTCCACATACATGTCACGCGGAGCACCTCACTGGCCCTTTGAAGTGAAATCTGGATGAGTGGATGAGGAATAGAAATCCCACCCCAGGGATCACACCAGTGGCTATACTTGTTAGACACACTAGGAACAATCTTCAGGTGATACGATGCCAGTGTATTCCCATGGGCTAGGCTTGTAAAGGCTCCATGACCATTTGCCTAGTACACACCTATGAACCTATGGATCTCAGTACTGGCAAACATGTGTGTGTGTGTGTGTGTGTGTGTGTGTGTGTGTGTGTGTGTGTGTGTGTGTGTGTGTGTGTGTGTGTGTGTTAGTGTGTATAAATGTGTTTGTGAGTGTGTAAACATGTGAGTGAGAATAATTTGAGGCCCTTCTCACCCAATACACATACCACTGGCATACCTTACAAGGGCTGGTGATGTTATTCACTATATAGGTACCTTGGGACACTGTTCACCCTATAAGCTCTGTGGTGCGTGCGCTAATGGCATAACACTATAGTACCAATGACTACATCGGTACAGGTTCTAATCTAAGTGCTGGCAAATGTGTGTGTTTGTAAGTGTGTGTATTTGTAGGATACAACATTTTGAGGCCTCACTCTCCCAGTACACTGCTAATGTCATTCACCTTAGAAGAACCTTTGGGGGTGTGTTTGTGTGATAACCATAGCCATTGGGAGCAGGTTTTGCAATTTTTTGCTGTCGCCCACCCAGTACATGTCCCAATGTCCACTTTACAAGGCCCGCTGTTGTCATTCACTGTAGAGGTAGCTGTAGACACTCTGCAGCCCTATAAGCTCTGTGCCACATGCAATAACCATGTAACAGTATGGAATAAATAACAAGATAGGTGGCCCTTCTAATCCTTGGATACCATTCCCTATTTTGGAATCATAGGCAAACACACTCAGCTAGGCATCTACCCCAATATCACAAGGTGGCTTGTAAACTGGCTCACAGATAGAACCCATGGTGTGAAGGCAGCAGACTCCATGTCGGACTGCCAACCAGTCACGAGTGGAGTCCCACAAGGTTTTGTCCTGAGTCCCCTCGTGTTTGGGATCTACACCTCTGAAGCCAAGCTCAACACGAAGGGACTCTGGCTGACAATGTTCACAGATGACTGCAAGGTGTGTGCTATTATTACCTCCCCGTGTGATGTTGACATCCTGCACAAAGGCCTTACTGAGACCTATGACTGGTATCAGAACCCTGGACTTTAGCTCAAGCCAGGAAATGTGCCACAATACCCTTTGGGAACAACATGGTTCCCATGAATTACCACATTCATGGTAATCCACTGAACACTGAAGTTGTTATAAGAAAAAAGGAACACAGGTTGACAGTGAGCTCTCTGTTGACCACCACAGTGCCGATGTGTTCAGAAAGTCTTTCTATGTGTCACATCTCATTAATAAGAGTGTTGCATCCAGGAAGTAAGAGGTCATTGTCGTCCTCTACTCTCCCCTCATTAGGCCAATCAACAAGTACAATGGCCCATTTGGCATGTACCTCATTGGACACCTGCAACAACTGGAGAGGCTGCAAAAGTACCTCACAAAGAGGATCCTAGGCCTTAAACACTTGCCCTATATGGACAGACTCCAATAACTCCAACTATTCTCTATCTCATATTGGCTACTTAGAAGTGATCTGTGTCTGACTTACAAAGTCATGTCTGACCCAGCTCTCTCAGGAATGTTACATCTAAAGAACCCAATCTGTCCACACCACATGCCCCAGAGACCTACACCCCATTTTCACAATCAACAGAACATGCTGGAGGGACAGGTTCATGACCCATAGACTGCCCATGCTATGGAGTAGACTCCACATACATGTCAAGCAGAGCACCTCACTTGCCGCCTTCAAGAGAAATCTGGATGAGTGGATGAGGAATAGAAATCCCACCCCAGGGATCATTCCAGTGGCTATACTTGTTAGACACACTGGGGACAATTGTCAGATGGTACATTGCCAGTGTATTCCCATAGGCTAGGCTTGTAAAGGCTCCATGACCATTTGCCTAGTACACACCTATGAACCTATGGATCTCAGTACTGGCAAGCATGTGTGTGTGTGTGTGTGTGTGTGTGTGTGTGTGTGTGTGTGTGTGTGTGTGTGTGTGTGTGTGTGTGTGTGTGTGTGTTAGTGTGTATAAAAGTGTTTGTGAGTGTGTAAACATGTGAGTGAGAGCAATTTGAGGCCCTTCTCAACCAGTACACCTACAATTGGCATACTTTACTAGGGCTGGTGATGTTATTCACTATATAGGTACCTTGGGACACTCTTCACTCTATAAGCTCTGTGGTGCATGTGCTAACTGTGTAACACTATAGTACCAATGACTACATCAGTAGGGGTTCTAATCTGAGTCCTGGCAAATGTGTGTGTTTGTAAGTGTGTATATTTGTAGGATACAAAATTTTGAGGCCTCACTCTCCCAGTACTAGTGATGTTGTTCACCTTAAATTAACTGTGGGACACTTTTCACACTATAAGCTCCATGGCGCATGCGATAAATGCATAACACTGTATTAGAAATAACTAGATAGGTAGGGGCTCTAATCTCAGTCCTGGCAAATTTGTGTGTGTTTGTGTGTGAGAACTATATCCACTGGGGGGGTGGGTTTTACATTTTTAGAACATGGTACTCCCAGTACATGTCCAATGTCCACTTTACAAGGCCCACTGTCTTAATCAACCATAGAGTTATCTGTTAACACTCTTCAGCTCAATATGTCCTGTGTCATGTGCAGGAACTATGTAACAGTATGGAATGACTAACAAGATAGGCAGGACTGCTAATCTCAGTCCTGGCAAATGTGTGTATGAGTGTATTTTTGTGTGTAAGTATGTATAACCATAGGTTCAAGTATATTGGGTCCATTCTCACCCAGTAAATCACCCATTGCCATACTTTACAATGCCTGATGATGCTGTTCACCTTGGAATTGTCTTGGGACTTACTTCACCCTGTAAGCTTTGTGGCACATGCAGTAAATGCATAACACTGTATTAGCAGCAACTAGATAGGTAGGGGTTCTAATCTCAGCTCTGGAAATTGTTTGTGTGTGTGTGTGTGTGTGTGTGTGTGTGTGTGTGTGTGTGTGTGTGTGTGTGTGTGTGAGAGTAAAAACTATATCCATTGGATGGCTGTGGTTTAAAATTTTAGGTCATCGTAATTCCAGTACACGTCACAAGGTCCACTTTACAAAGGCCACTGTTCAAATTCACTGTAGAGGTATTTGTGGACACTCTTCAGCCTTATAAACCCTGTGCCACGTGCAACAATTATGTAACAGTATTGAATGAATAACATGATATGCAGGGCTGCTAATGTCAGTATTGGCATTTTTGTGTGCATTGGTGTGTACAGCAGTGTTTGTGAGTGTGTAGACTTGTAGGTGACAGTCTAATGAGTCCTTCCACACCTAGTACACACCTCATTTCCATACCTCACAAGAGCACATGATGTTAGTCACTTTACAGGTACCTTGGAACAGTCATCACACTATTAGTTCTGTGCCACCTGCAATAATTGCTTAACACTGAAGTACCACTAACTAGATGGGTAGGGGTTCCAAAACCAACACTGGCAACTGTGATCGTGTGTGTGTGTGTGTGTGTGTGTGTGTGTGTGTGTGTGTGTGTGTGTGTGTGTGTGTGTTTGTGTGTGTGAGACTGGGTGTCAACACAATATCCTCTGGGGTGTGGGTTTTACCAATCTGAGGTGTGTTCCACCCACTACACTTACCATTGTGCACTTCACAAGGGCTGCTGATGTCAACCACCATAGACTTACCTGTATACATCCCTCAGCCCTATAAGCTCTGTGGCACATGCAATATCTGTTACACAGACCTGGTAAATGTGTACATATACAGCTGTACCTCAGCCCTGACACAATCAATGTGCTACCACTCTGCCATACCCCTTGTTGCCAATTTATGTAGGGCCACCTCCTGCTGATACACAAAGACCTAGAACACAAACATAATACAGCATGTGAGACTACATTCAGTCAGCATTACTAACAACAATAATGCATCATGGCTGAAAAGGTATAAACACTCTGAAGTGTACCCATTACAAATGCCAGCTGACAGCACCTTACACAACATTGCATATCTAAACTGTACTTAATTCACCCTGTGCACCAGGACCATATTAACATGTCCCTGCATCGGTGGTATGGATGACAGGGATGTAGCACAGGTATCATCATATGCACAGGGTGTTGTGTGGGTTTGCCAGAGGCCTAGGCTGGGCCATACGATTGTCATCATGTGTGTATGTTTGGAGGGGTGTCCTATGAATGGGCCATTCAGAGTTGGTGTGTGTGTGTCTGGAGTTGACCTGGCTGTGATGGTGATGTTTGTGTGTATGTATGCACACAGTCATGCTATGTTGCTGCCCTACACAGGGGTATGTTGGACAGCTGTGGACCATACATGGCAAGGTGTACAGTTCACCATCTCTGACCATGAACACAGGAACCGGTCCTTCCAGTGGTCTCACTGGCACCACCAGGCCCAAGGCCAGATGCAGTACTGCTTCCCAATGGTGATTGCTGTCTGCTGGATCCATGTCCCTGACAGGACTGGCCATGACTACATTCCCATGATCTGCTCCATTGTGGTGTGGACATGGACAGCACCCCCCCTTCAGTAGTGCTGGTGGTACTGCCATTACAAGAGTGTAAAGGTGCATGGCCCCGTAGACTCTCAGCTGATGTTGGTGCTGACCTATGTCCATATGGCCGACGTCCATCTCCCACCACATGATCTAGCACAGACATGCCATGGTCAAGGATTGCCAAGGATTCAGCCCACTGTCTATTCATGGCCTCAGTATTTTAACGTGTGGCTTCAACAAGGTCATGTATGTTGCCACATAAGCCAGGAAGAGTTGCATCCAAGACCCTGAGTATTTGTCTGGTGTTGTGTTCACTACATGCTTGTGCATCCATGACAGCCCAAAATATGTCTGGTGACACCTGATGTGGCACTTGCAACAGCAGCTTGATGGGCTGCAGTCCTCTTTTGAGCACCCCTGTCCATCCACTGTGTGGGACCTCACCTGCACTCTGGCTATGGCTAGTGGCTACACCCACACTTGCCATAGTCACCACACTAGCTTGTTCCATGCCACCACCTGCCAACTGTCCATTATCTGTGACTGCTGGGGTATGTGTGGGCATTGTGACTGTGTGTGGGGACATTCTGGATGACTGTGGGATGCCAACTGATGGCACAGATTCAGCCCCTGACAACTCCTGTACCCCACTATGACAACCATCATTGTCAGAGTCTGCAGAGACACTGACATCAGATTCTGAGCAGGAGGGACCACAAAGACCATGTCCACTTGTGCGGGGAAGGCAACATATGTAAATTAATACCTGCACTATAAAGTTTGCTGGTATACACACACACACACACACACACACACACACACACACACACACAATGGCATTACACAGACCTCAGAATAGCCAACTGATGACATTCACGACACAGTCAGACCACAACATAAACACTCTGGACAGGCCCTCAACATCATGCAGTGCAGCCCTTTCCACTTAATGCTACTACCAATATACACCTCTGGGATACATGAGTAGTGTTAGTAGGTGATGGGCCTTCACCTAGCACACACTGCAGCCATGTATACATTATTGGTGTTTACCTGTATAGCACAGTGGCAACTCCTACAGAACATACCTCTCTACTGTACAGAGTTTCATTGAATGTCTAGATGTGTGACTCATATTTTTGGTCTGTCCCTCAGAAATCCTGTGTTTGTCTGACACATTACTGGGATGATCTGAGAATTGGTATCACTAATTAATGACATAATTTGAGTTTCACACTTCAAAACCTGCAGCATATGTATGTTAAAACAAAACTGGTTCTAGGCTTACATTGGATATAATAGGTGGACACAACCCTGTTAACATGCCAGCTTTTTTCTGATATATAACATGAGACCACATAAATCATGTCAATCCCCAGGATTCATGAAGCTCGGCGCAAAGACGGTTTTAGCCTTGCAATGAGCATCCTCCTTACAGATGGTGCAGCAGCACCATATGAATATTTATGAGGGCATGCTGCCGCACAGTCGACATGCACAGGAAACATGTGCGAGTGCAGAAGGTATGTTTAAGTGCTCTACGGAGGTTTAAACATGCCCCCACAGTTGCACAACCTACAATGCTTACTATTGGAGCCTGCCTGTAATAGTAAGCAATTAATTCATTGTCCGTGGATACTGAAATGTATGCTGAGCATACAAGAGTGTCCACGAACACTGAAATAAAATCAAAGTAGTAAACACACAAGCACGTAGTGGAATGTTGAGCCCCGTCCCTAGAAATATCACAATTAGATTCACCATGTCCCTATTTTATATTTGTATTGCTTCATTACTGAAAGTGTAAGTGAAGCACAGCATGTTTGCGTGTCGTTGGCCTCTGCTTAGCGTAGCTTACACATCAAAATCATCCAAATAGAAAATAACATGCAGAAGCAATGTTAATTCAATAGTGTAGTGGTTAGAGATCTGCCTAGTGAACAGACATGCACGGTTTGAGTCACACTATAGCACATAAACATTTTGAATGTGTATATAAACATATTTATCCATTCTTTTGCTGTATAACCTACATAATAACATGTAAATGTGAACTGGAGTACTGCATGAAATGTTTAACTAATGTCATTCAATCAAAGTGGTAGTGTCATAATGAATAAGTCACTAGTAAGCAGGTGTAAGCACAAATAAGCAGTAGTAAACACATATAAGTACTGGTAAGCAAGTCTAAGTGCATTTGTGCAGGTGTAAGCAGTGCCCACACACATTAAGCATAGTAGAAGCTAACTGAATTTAACAAATTGTAATTGGAAGATAGCACAGCCTACCATCGTGCAAACACACACACACACTCTCACAACTGCTTAAAAGTGCTTTAATCACTGTGTATCCAATGGCCCTTGTTCTAGCAGCAACAAAATAAATGGCCTCTGCAAAGGTCAAACCCAGGATCCTACAGACCACAGCCAATGGGATTTACCACTAAGCCATGGCAGATATACATAAATCTGATATTATCACAAACATATCATCCAGCACAGTCATGCAACTGCATAGGAAATGTATATAATTATGTAGATGTATGTGCATGTGTATGTACAGATATATAAAACACACACATATATATATATATATATATATATATATATATATATATATATATATACATATATATATATATATATATATATATATATATATATATATATATATATATATATATATATATAGATAGATATATAGATAGATAGATATATATATATATATATATATATATATATATATATATATATATATATATATATATATATATACATATGTATCCATCTATATATCTATGAAGACTGAACGCCGTGACAATAAAGCATACAAAAAGAATGAGAAGGACATCAACAGCAACCAAAATATTATTTAGTGCTGTCAGCTAATGTCATATCAAGCTGGGCAGGGGTGAGCAAATCACTACTACTCACACCACAGGCAGGACACTATCAGTGGGAGCAACACTGTCGATCTGCTAAGTCTACTTTACAAACAATCACAGGGTAGTCCCTACTGGGACAACCCAAATATTGCTAGGCGGTGTGGACTTCCGACCATTATACAAGCAAGGGCAGGTATGCTCAAGGACCAAATGGTGGGAGTGCCTGATGATACATGGGTTGGGACTCATACGTGTAGGGTCCCTAACGCTGGGGAGAGGGAAATGTGTGGAGATGTATCATGGCTGTGATAGCAACCAGAGAATGGATGGTCTGCGTGTATGTTGAACTCGGGTGGGGTGGAGGAACCATAGGTATGAAATTATGGATCCAGGCGTGTCTGGGTTGGATGGCCTGGTTCTAATTGGACCGCCCCATGGAGGTCAGCGAGTTCATTATAAGTATATATGAATACACACATGCATACATGTATATGTAGAAGTACATTCCCTGTAACACATGCATTCCTTTTGCAGACATAAATAACATGAAAGTGCCCCTACAAACCTCGACAGTAGATAGAATAATAGGTTGTGCATAAGATGGAAGGGACGAATCTGCAAAAATGCAGAAGTGTGTACTTTGTCCGAAGTCAGTGCTGTTATCAAAAAATAAATTGTGAGGACTTTCTCACTATGAAATAGTGGAATCATTCTTGTGATCTGCCTGCTACTGCAACGCCAATCACTAAACTGGTCCTATTTGTAATATAATGTCGCCAAACTCGTACATTACTAGGTCTCATGAGTAACGTGTGCATTACCACATAGTCATAGTTATTCATTTATTGTAGTGTCTTGTTAATGGGTGTAATGATGTAATGAAGTATAGAGTCTAATCTTGAAATAAAGACATGTGTGTCCCAGGTGGGACAACCTAAAAATTGTGAATAGTGTCCTATTGGTCACTCATTTCACCAATGTTTGTGGACTAAAAGCTTGGGATGTCTGAGGATACGTGGAGTGACTCAACCCATGGGATGGGTCTACAGGACTAGGGAGTGGCCAATGTGTAGTGGTGTGGATACACCATGTATCCAACTGGAGAATGGATGACTGCTGTGTCAGTGAGGTGTTGGGGTGGGTCTTTGGGGAACAAGGATCTATGGGTATATAGGTATATATGCAAATGAAGCAGCACAGCAATAGTGTAGTAGTTTAAGCATAAATAAGCAGTAGTAAGCATATATAAGCACCAGTAAGCATGTTTAAGTGTGTTTGCGTGAGAATATGCATTGCCTACACAGATTAAGCAATGTAGAAGCTAACTGAGTGTAAGAAACTGTAACCGAAGGTTACAGACATATATATCTATAGATATATATATATATATCTGTATATATATATATATATATATATATATATATATATACATACATATATATATATATATATATATATATATATATATATATATATATATATATATATATATATATATAAATATATATATATGTGTGTGTGTGTGTGTGTGTGTGCTTAGATATACACAGATATACAGCTATGATAGGAAACAGCACACAAGAATGACATATGTTCACAGGCTATGCCAATGGAAGTGAGCCCAAGCAAGAAACATGTAACACGTAGCATGGCCTCCCCTCCCAGCTGGACAGAGGAAACATACACACAAACTCACAAACAATGTAAATAATCCACTGCTCCCCAGACCACAGGCAGGATAGAACCAGGAGGAACAGAGTGCACCCGTGAAATCTAATCTTGGAACACAGACAGAAGCATCCCTTGCGGGACGCCCCAAAAATTGACATATAACCAAAGGAAGCTGATACAATGACCATTCTAGCTGGGGTGGGTACATACGCTAAATACAAGGGTGGAAAAGCCTGATGACCCATGGGTCGAGACAACGTATGACATGGGTCCCGTGAAGTGCTAAGTGGGCAGCGTTCAGTGGTGTGCTCAGACCCATGTAGTGGTGTGTTCAGACCCAACCTGCACCCAGAGGAAGGATGGGTGCTGTAGAGGAGGTGCGGGTGGGGGAACTATGGGTAGCTAGTTATGGGTTCAGGTGTGCAGGTATTGGCTGATGTGGGTCTATAAGGACAGCCCCAGGGATGTGGCAAAAGTGTTCATTGGGCAGAGGCATTGCCCAATGAGCAGCCACACCCGCAACGAGTCCCACTGCAGCAAAGTCTAATCTACATGGCAAAGAACGGAATAACCAGATGTAGATGTATATATGTAGAGGAATGTGTGCGTATATCTACCCATAGCTACATGGCGATATACCTCTCCCTCTTCATAGTACAAATTTATACATACAGAGACAGAATACATATACATACCCACATATAGATATATACATATGTAGACACCCATACACCCATATGTTGTTAGATATACATAGACAGCATACATATACATGCATGCATAAATATACAGATATATCTGTATATAGTAATGTATATATATATATATATATATATATATATATATATATATATATATATATGTATATAGTAATGTGTACATATATATATATATATATATATATATATATATATATATGTGTGTGTGTGTGTGTGTGTAAATATACACATGTAAATAGCTAGGATATGATACAGCAATTACGAATTACATATGTTCACAGGCCATGCAAATGAGGTTGAGGGGTCCAATCAACAAATGTGTAACACATAGCATCAACCACCCCCACCTAGACAGGTGAAACATACAAACACATGATACAAGTAAACACAAAACTGCTTCCCAGACCACAGGCAGGATACTACCAGTGGGAGAGACCTGCCAGGTCTAATCTTGAAACAAAAACATCAGTGTCCCTTGTGGGACACCCCAAAAATTAATGATCATCGGAATCAGTCCCTGTAATGATTCATCCAACCAGTCTGTATACATACACGGACCAGTAGGTTGTGCAAGCCTGGTGACCTATGGGCCGACACAACGTACGACATGGGTACTGACACGTGGAGAATGGGCAGTGTGTACTGTTGTGGATAGAACCCACCTGCTCCCACAGTAAGGATGAGTGCTGTAGAGGAGGGGCAGGTGGGGGAACTATGGATATGCAATTATGGGCCTAGGCGTGCAGGTGTTGGCTGGCGCAGTTGTATTAGGACCGCCTCAGGGATGTAAGTAATATTCTGAAATGGGCAGAGCTTACACCCATACCTCTCAACCCCTAAGAGCAAAACCACTGGACAGAACATAAACCGCTGGGGGAACAAATAGGGACAGAAAGCATTTATTCCACTTACAACATTAGAAAGCTGATAGAAAAATAGGTTATGCATTAGCAAGTCCCGGCTGAATGATGTGGGGTCCTAAACCCAATTACTTGTCTGTATTTAATGGTGGCAGTTCCCAGGTATTTGCCAGATAGGTGCAGATTGTAAGAGGAATACACCAATAGTATGAAGCAAACTCTGGACAGGCCATGGATTCTGTACAGCCGACTGGCATGCTTACGCCTAATGGGCAGCCATTACCGATATGGGTCCCACCGCAGCACAGTCTAGTTTATATGGCTAAGTATGGTATATCCATATCTGTCGTTGCATAACCCACTACACAACACCTACAAACACATGGTTACAACACCCCACTGTAGGCCTGTAAGCTGATGTAATAGGCATCACAAGGTATTATTGTAGTCCTCACCCCCCACCCCAGGGGTGTGAGTGTCTGATGCAAACACCAAATGCAGTGCATTTGCAAGTCCGGGAGCAAACGGGTGCAAGCTTGTTTGGCCACCGGTTTGCGAGTACCACACTGGTGAAGCAATGTAGAGGCTGAGTGTAAGAAACTGTAACCGGAGGTTAGAATTGCTTAGCTCCGTGCAAACCTGCGCACACCCGCTCACAACTGCTTTAAAGTTCCTTAATCACTCTGTTCCAAACAGCTCATGTTATGGCCAGCAACAAAATAAACAGCCTCTGCAAGGCTAGAACTCAGGACCCTGTACATCACAGTCACAGTAGTTAACTACTACGTCATGATAGCAATACATATAAAGGAGGTGTCAGCAAACTAATCTTCATCACAGGGAAATCAAATCAAACATGTGTATTGAATCTATGTACACTGTAATGTTCTATAACCCACCACAGACCATAAATATGTGACTTGGAGTACTGCAGTAAACACAGAGTTGAGGTATCACTGTAATAAAGTTATGACGTCCGCAGGACCCCATACAGTGCATGTACACATGAATCGCGGATACCAGGCACATATATAACCTGTAATGAATAAGATATAGCTTAGCCTTTTCTAAACCAGCCAATTATGGAAAGGTGTGGGAATCTGGCCCTACTTAAACCGAAGAGGAGAGAATATGGCTCATAACTCATTGTAGCATCCCCCTGCATTCAGAATGGCTGGAGTGGGAGAAGGCACTTGCTTTAGAGTGTAACGCTGGGTCATCCAGGAGTCCAAATTAATGGTATGGCTTCTGGTAAAGCACCATGACAGGAGACTACTGCAGGGCCAGTACCAGGGCTCACAGTAAAAAATGGAGGCCTGGGACAGTCTCGCCCGTGACCTCACTAGTGCCACAGGTATCCCAGGACTGGTGAGAAGGTCAGGCACCACCATGCAAACCTGAAGCGGCAGAGGGGGGATGTCCTGGAACAGTGGATCCAGGAAGCAAGGCAGATGCAGAATGCCTCAGAGCTGAGTAAGTACTCCTTCCACTATGTAGTTAATAATTGCCTAGCTTGTATATACTATGGATAGGTATGGCTAAATATCACTGTACTTCTCTGACAGCTGCAGATGAGCATGCTGAAAACCAGTAAGCCTATGATGCTAGGCTGCAAAGGATGCGTTGCAAGGCAGGTTAGTAAATAGCCTGCATGTGCTGTCATAAGAAATAAATGTGAGAGCCTCAGAAAGTGTTGTACCAGTATACAGAATTGTGTAATATGCTGCGAATAAAGATGTAACCACTGCATTGCTTCTGGTTACTTTGCAGTCATATGTTGTTGTACTGTTGCAGTTATTAAATAATACTGTTGTAGTAAGCAGTGTTACCCACACTGTGGTATGCAGATAAAATGTGTATGAAGTGCTGTATAACAATGATGGAAGTGCAAGCAGGTCAGTCATACTAGACTAAATACATTGCAAAGCCTCACAACAATTGCCTGATAGCATAGTGTACAGTGATCTTAACTGCAATGCTTTTGTCACACACAGCAGGGCTTTGGATCCCAGGAGCACCAGTAAGTTGTATGCATAACCTTTCCACACACCTGCACACAGTTTGTTAGAATGTTCAGAGAGAAAGCCGTATGCATATATACACTTAACAACTGTACAGATTTTGCTAGAATGCTCAAATAGAAAGTGGTATGCAAATTCATATCCCTCAACTGTTCCAATCTGCCCAGAATGTCCTGATAAATGGCCCACATCACCTGCCTTTTGCCCTGTTCCCCTGACAAATTAGTGTGATGATCCAAGACATGTAGGCAGCTGTTAATGACATATAACTGATAGTCAGACTTGTACATAGTCAGAGAATGTACATGCAAACATACCTGTCATCCCAGCATCTCACCCAAATTGTATGACAGCAGTCTCAAAACATGTTACATTAACACCTGCATCTTGTCAAGCCTGTATGTAAGACACAGGTCCCATACATACTAATCTACAAACATACCATTGTACAATATAATGCCATTGGGTAGTGTAATAATACATGTAAGGGACAGACCACTGCAGTGACTACAAATGTTGTGAAAACTACAAGGATTTATTAGTTGTTAATTGAACTCTCTCTCTCACCCCTACCATATGTGCAAAAATAACCAATTTACTAATTTGGTATGTATACACTCCTAACCTTTGTTGGGACATATGTCCTATTGGTTTATAAATATTCTCATCTGTTTCAATGCGTGTCGCATGTTAAAATACTCCCATATTGGTGTCCTGTTGCCATCAATGAAACCTGCATGTTGTTGTAATGGCCACTGTTTACCCATATATGCATGTGTTCTGCCTGCTCTGCAACTATTTTATATATGGTGCCCTGGGTAATGGGAATACCTATGCATGCTGTTATAACTAATTGTGTATGCTATTGACTATTGCTAATGCATATCTGTCTTAAACATACTACAACATAGCTTGTATGGGAAGGCCGGTCCTAGCGGACCCAACTGTCCCACCTCAGCTGGCCAAGGCACCGGTCACCAGCACATCTGGGGCCCAGCCTGGGACCTCTTCATCCATTGGCCCTGCACCACCTTCGGGTGGACCCACCGCAGAGGATGGGGTTGCCCCCCCCGGGAGCGGACAGGAACCTGTCACTTGTGGTATGGTACAGGCTGTGGTGCATAGGGAGCTCAACAGGGAGATTCAAGACCGCCTATGCCAGCTTGAGGGCTGAGTGGTGCAACTAGAGGGTGAGCCTGCCCCTCCTAGACAGCCCTCAGCACAGCCACTTTCTGGGCTGTGAAGGTGCAGTGGTGACTGCCCATGGGTGGGGACCTCAGTCCCACTGTATCCATTTGTGGGCTCATGGGCTTGCGACTTCCAAACACCCCTCACCGTCCAAGGTGTTTCCCCCCACATGTGTCATATATAGCCCCTGTATGCGTCTTGTTTGTCTTGTTTGTCATCTTACCCAACCTATCCTCCCTGATCATACCTACTCTCCTTCCCCAACATCCCCCTCTCACCTAAACATAAATAAAAAGGGCAATCTGTTCCTGCAAAAAAAGCATGCACCATACATAGCTGTCCATTTCACACACATGTCCACTGGACACATGTAAACATTTCTAATTGGCATCACAACATACTATTGTTGTCCTCACCCCTCTCTCAGGGTTGTGAGTGTCCAAATGTACTGCCAAATTTATTGCATATGCACAGCCGTTGCTGTAGAAGAAATGGACAGCTATGGACCTTCCCTACACCCTTCCTGCACATCCCTAGCTACCTTGCCTACTGTCTTTCCCTCCTTGTGCCCCTTTTTCACCACTTTCCTATCACCCCTTTTTTTCTTTTCTTTTAAAGAAATTAGCATGGGGGTAAGCAGGAGTAAGCACTTTTAAGCAGCAGTGAGTGGGTTTCAGCCTGTTTGCACGGGGGTAAGCACTGCCTACACAGGTTAAGCAATCAAGAAGGTAAATGAGTGTAAGGAACTGTAACGAAAAGTAACCACTGCTTAATGTCGCACAAAGCCTTGCACACCTGCTCACAACTTCTTAAAAGTGCCTTAATCACTCCATATCCAATGGTCCTTGTTTTGCCCAGCTAAAAAATAAACAGCCTATGCAAGGCTCAAAACCAGGACCCTGCACACCACAGCCAATGTGATTTACCACTAAGCCATGGCAGATATACAGACATTGCATGTTATCACAAACATATCATCCAGCACAGTTATTCAGCAGTATAGGAAATGTATTTCATTATGTAGATGTATGTATGTGTGTTTATGTGCAGATATATATACATACATAGATATAGATATATAGATAGATATATCAAGAACATACCATGTGACAACAAAGCATTAAAAAAGAATGAAAAGGGAAACACCAGCAACTCCTGTATTATGCACTCGTGTTGTCCTATGTAATATCAAGACTCCCTCAGACAGACATGTGTCATTAATACACGCAAACATTTGTACATTGCCCAAATACATTACTTTGGGCATTTTATTTACATTAACAAAACAGTTCCTGTCCAATCATTATGTGAGAAAATTACTCTTTCAAGGTACTGTGTGCAACATCATCATTAAATAGTTAAATAGGGTAACCACAGAGGGACCGGTAGTGTCATGTGTACAATGGGATAATCTGCATCACATGTACCTGGAACCTTTAGGAGTCATGTGCATACCAGGATCGTATCCCTGAGAGAGGGGTGAGGACAACAGTAGTATGTTGTGATGCAAATTAAAAAGGTTACATGTGTCCAGTGGAGATATGAGTGAAATGGACAGCTATGTATGGGGCAAAAGTTGTTCTGGGAACAGATTGGCCTTTTGTTTCCATTTTTGCAAGGTGAGAGTGGGATGTTGGGGAAGTAGAGTAGGTATGCTCATGGAGGATAAGTTGGGTAGGATGACAGACAAGACAGCATACAGGGACAGTATATGCAACATGTGGGGGGATACACCTTGGACGGGGAGGGGTGTTTGGCAGTCACAAGCCCATGAGCCCCCAAATGGAAACAGTGGGATGGAGGTCCCCACCCATGGGCAGCCACCACTGCACCTTCACAGTCGCAAAGGTGGCTATGCTGGGGCTGTCTAGGAGGGGCAGGCTCACCCTCTAAATGTGCCACTCTGCCCTCGAGCTGGCATAGCTGGCCTCGAAACCCCTTATTGAGCCCCCTACGCACCACAGCATGGAATGTACGATGGCTGACAGGTTCCTGTCTGGACCTGCTCTCAGTGGGGGCAAGCCCCATCCTCAGTGGTGGTTCCTCCAGAAGATGGTGCAGAGCCAACAGAGGTGGAGGTCCAAGGCTGGGCCCCAGACTTGCTGGTGCCTGGTGCCATGGCCTGCTGAAGTGGGACAGGTAGTTCCGCTGGGACCTCCAATCCCATACAACGTATGGTGTTGCAGTTTTAACACAGATAAGGCTTAGTAATAGTCAACAGCATTCAGGATTACTTATAACAGCACACATAGATATTACCATCAACCCAAGACAACAGATGTCATACATTTGCAGAGGGAGCACAACACTTGCATATATACTGCATGACATCTGTCTAAAGCGTAGATGACTTGTGACTGCAGCTTTGAGCAGTGGCCCATTTTGATAACCTCAGACAGTGACTGTCATACCACTGTTTCATGTGATGTATGTCCAATCAGGGATGCGATGACAGTAACTCTCATTACTGTCACCGTGTACTGACTGCAATCCTCACTCTATGCTTCTGTGGTTCACAGATGTGTGTTCTGTGAGTAACACAAGAAACAAATGGTTCCACACACTGACCAGTCCACAGATGACCCTACAGATGGGGGTTTTCTTGTACGTTATTTAAACATGCAGACTAGCCATTACCACACACAACCTGTTAAATTGGCAGTAGTCTGAATGAAGCATAGCTACACTAACATGCTGAAGTCATGTCTGGCACATCACCTTCCTGTCTTTAGTCTATTTTCCACTGTGTATGTTGTTTGAGGAATATCCAGATTTCATCTGTGATGCTGTTTACCAAACACCAGATCCAGGTTCCACTCACAGCGACTGTCATGGGCAAACACTAACATGATGTCCCTAGATATTGTACTGTGTTTCCATGCAATTGGCTATGGGAATGTCACCACAGCTGTTCCACATGCAATCAGCTAGAGGAGGACTGCAACAGGTGCAGAGGCCATCACCTGATCATGACCATCACTTACAAAACACAAGCTGCTGCTGAGCAGGTGTACAGCTCCACACCCACCAGAGAGTGTGTGGGAGGGACAGACAGAGACAAAGTACATCAGAGAATGGCTGGGAGACAAAAACCTAAGGATATTCTCTCACACACCTACCAGTACAGGGATTCAAACCCCTGACTGACTAAACATTACTATTACAAGTGCATGTAGTTACTCCATGTGCCACATAGCTAACATGTTGGTGTGCTGTAAGAACATATATGTGTGCTGGTGAGTGACATCTGCAACAGAGATATAGTAGACATACATTAGGTGTTGCACACATGGCTGTCCACATGAACAGATGTCATTGTCAACACAACCACACTCTCTAAGGGACTCAGACACATTGGCACACTTTGGCAGGCTCACAAATACACTTCCTAGCTGCTTAGTTGGCCACACTACAGTAATGCACAGGTATTGCATGCACCACAGGGGTTATCCTGAGGTTCTATGGGCTATGGCATGTGAACGTGTCTGACATCAGTCGGTATGCCAATGGGAGTTATACTGGGTATGACTGTGGTTCAGAACATCATACCCCAAATGCAGACACAAGGTTCCAGTACTGACATGCATGTGTGCATTGCTTCATGGGTGTGTAGTGGTTGGCTGTGCAAGATGGCTATACAAGGCTGGGTGAACGGTAATCCTTGGCATCAGGCCACCTGACAATGGTCTGCAGTGTGGTTCAGGGGTGAAGTGTCTGCAATGTCCCACACAGTTGAGTACTGTATTAACCATCCTGTCATCCTGTTTACTATTGTGTGTGGTCATTGCTTTGCAATGCATGCCATGTCTGTGTTTGATAGTCCTTGACATGGACATTGCCTGGGATGTGCATGTCCCACATTAATGTACAGTGACATGTTTAAATGTACCTGGTTTGCCTGGCACATGTTATGTACACAGACGGTTATCATCAGATGTGCCCATCCTGGCCTGGTGTGACAGGACCTGCTAATGGACAGCAGGTTGATCCTGCACCTACATTGATAGCATGATACAGGTATTCCCTGGTGTCAGTGACATCTGTCCATACAGGGCATGCGTGTAAGGCATTGTATGTCCTTTGTTGGTCACATTTGATGGCACCACATATGTTGCAGGTGTCCAGTGGGGAATATAGGAAAGGCGCATTGTCCACAATTATGTGCCTATTGTACTGGTGGACAGGGTGCCATGCCCTCTGCAGCCCACTGCAATCACACCATGCCTACTACCTGTCAACAATGTGCAGGGTACTAGCAACATAGCGGGATTTTCTAGGCAAGTGTGTTTGTGTATGACACATGGGTTCAGACCGTATTGTGGGTAATAGTAGGGTTGGTTATTTTGTTCACCAGGCCTTTTGCCAGATGTAGGGGTATGGCATGCTGACCCAGTCTCTTGGCTGATTGAAATCTGTAATCGTCGTGAGGTGACATATAATATAGCCACCATATAGGAAAACTACAAAACCCACTCCTCGACATGTCTAGTGGTTAGACACTCACAGCCACCTCCACACAGGCTCTGACTGACAAACACATACACCTGCTATATCTTGGAATAGAACTTCTACCTAGCTAGTTTATCACAGTACAGCATTACACAGTTATAGCACGTGCTATGGAGATTACTGTATGACCTCATCCCAAAGGTGTATTTCACAAGGAATGACATCAACAGGTTTACCAAAGTAGGCCATTTCAAATTTCCTGCAAGTGAGTAGCCCAAAATGCATTTCTCACAAAACAGACAGTGAGGCACACCCAACACATTCACAACTGACATGGGTGGGTACAGAACCCATTACCAAGATCTATATTACACTACTGTATGGAGATGTTATAGGACGCACCACAAGAATTACTACATAACTCATTCCCCAGAGGTGTATTTGACAAGGAATGACATCAGCATGATTACCAAAGTAGGGCATTGCAAATGTCCTGCGAGTGAGTAGGCTATAATGCATTGCTCCCTACACAGACATTGAAATACACACAAAACATACATAACTGCCATGGATGTGGATGGAACCCTACCCCAATTCTAAATCACTCTCTAGCCGTATGCAGTTACCCGACACGCTACAGAGCTTACTGGGCTACAATAGTCCCAGAGGTGCATTTCTAGGTGGATGACATCAGCATCCTTGCCAAAGTTGAGTATATGAATTGTAAGGAGTGTGCGTACTCTAAAAAGCATTGTTCTTTTCTCAGACAGACACACAGGCACCAATTCTGAGATTAGAACACCTAACAAACAAATTTATCATACTACAGCATTACACAGTTACAGTACACGCTACAGAGATTACTGGGCTAGAGTAGTCCTAGATGTATATTTCTAGGTGGGTGACATCAGCATCCTTGCCAAAGTTGAGTATATGAATTGTAAGGAGTGTGTGTACTCTAAAATGCACTGTTCCCTTCTCAGGGAGGCAGAGACACACACACAGTTGGCAAGTCTGGGATTAGAGCACCTACCAAGCTAGTCCATCATACTACAGCCTTACACAGTTACAGGACATGTTACAGAGATTACTGGATTACAGTAGTCCCAGAGGTGTATTTCTAGGTGGGTGACATCAGCAGGATTGCCAAAGAAGGGCATTTGAAGTGTACTGCGAGTTGTACAGTTCTTTTAAGTGTGTGTACCCGCTGCTTACTGTTGCGAAAACGCATGTATACTTGCTTAAACATATCTTACTCAGTCCTAAATGACATTATCAACAACCCTCGCTGGTCTTGAACCATGGACCATGCACACAAAGTTCACTGGACTTACCATTAAGGCATCTGGGTTACATACATGTGTCATGGTTTTTATAATACACATTTTACTACAGGTATTCCACAGTACAGAAAACAAATGAGACAGTCACTTGTGTACATATGTACAGTACCCTTAAATGTACTCTACTCTGTGAAACAACATAGGCAAGTCTACATATCTACAACTGTTATAACTAAATACTAAATACATATATGCACTTACGGGATGAGTATATACACACACACACACACACACACACACACACACACACATATATATATATATATATATATATATATATATATATATATATATATGCTTATACACAGACACATCTATAGCTATATGTCTGAACACTCTTTGTGACACAGAAGGATTCCAAAGGAATTGATGTGTACACAAAACAGAGGCAACTCTTGTATTATAACATTTAAATCTTAATCAGTTCACCAGAAAAGGGATGGTTGTTGTGTATGTGGAGTTTGGGGTGGGGAATGATGGCTAATGAAATATACCCCGGGGACTGTGGAGTTTGGGTGGGGAAATGATGGGTATGGAAATACACCCCGAGGACCACTTTGGTGTCACTGCTCGACAGTGGCACAGGAAAATAATATACCAACAGTAGTCGTTCTTGACTGTCTATTCCTTTCTATTCCGAACTATGTAATAATTTGTAGACTCCACTCAACACAGATGACTACCATGATGTGCAGCATGTTAAAAGACATAACACATGTGTATGCCTGGCTACAGGGTAGTCACACACACACAAACACACAAACACACACACACTTGCCAGTATAGTGCTTACAAGTCTTACCTATGTAAAAGTAACTAGTAAAGTGGTATACAGTTGGGGTATGTGCCACAGAACCCATACAATTACACTTAATCTGAATCTGCTTCTGAGCTGGGTGACATCACAGGACTGATTACTTGCAGTGGGGAGGGGGGAAAAGGATGGTTTAGCAGATGACAAGGATAAAGGCCAGTGCAAAAGGTTGTTTCTCTTTGGAAAGCAGTAAAACCCACAGTTATGACAGGATGCAGACACAAATACACACACACACACATTTGCTGCTGATGCACACAGTTGCCAGTGGTGAGATCAGAACTCCTGTTTATCTACAGATTGCAATTACAGTACTATGCAGTTACGAGACATGCCACAGAGAGTACACATCTCAAAGCAGTCAGATTGCCCTTCTAAGATTGAGGACATCAACAGGGATACTGACAGTTAAGATGTATATAGCTGTAAACCTGTGTGTTTAAAGTTGGAGTCCATTACAACCTGTATGCACAAACAAGATACATCATCTGCAGGTAAGACATAGGTAGGCCTGAGAGGTATAGTTGTAGCACAACAAGCCCTGAACTGGAGTATGCCCATCTGTGGAATGGAAAACTACTATCACTATGCAGGATTACAGTGGTCATGCTCATACACATAGAATCACAGGACTTGTTTGGATGCATTGACTCCATTTACACAAGGTGACAGTGGGCATGCTCATACACTTAGTAGCACAGGGCCATTTGGGATGCACTCTGACTACAACTACACAAGGTTATACTGGGCATGCTCATACACTTAGAAACAAGGGGCTTGTTTGGATGCACTGACTCAAATTACATAAGGTGGCAGTGGGTACACTCATACACTTAGTAGCACAGGGCTGTTTGGGATGCACTCTGATTCTAACCACAGAAGGCCACAGTGTGCATGCTCATACACTTAGATGTAGAGAACACATTGTAATGGATTCCTATTGTAAGCACACAGGTTTACAGCTATGTACATCTTAACTGTCAGTATATATGCACTTCATACAGGTTTACTGCCAGATACCTGTATGTGGCCCATAAATTATATATCTGCATCTGTGCTGTGTGATACACATGCATGCATGTACATGAAGTACTGATATATATATGTGAAGTATACACAATCATGCATGTGTGGAAGTGACAGACAATTTGTTAACTGGGACACACAAGTGGATGCAAAGTACAGCATGTGTCACACACATTGCTGCCCTGAAAGCCATACATTGATATCAGGTTGTGGACAGTGGCATTATATTTGGAACAGTGGCATGTGCAAGCTCAATATGTGAGCCCTATTGTCTAATGGTACTGAGGTGCAGGTGTCAGGATGGCCTCTCCCAGCTGTGTTAGTAGTTGTCATTATTAGCAGGACCACTCCACTAAGTATATCTGACATTGGTCATCTACACAACGTCTGCTACTGTCCATCACCTTAGATGTAGCATTTGATACCAAGCAGAATACTGCCACTGGCAGTGATATCATGGTATGAGTGACAACTGCTTGACCAAAACAATGAGCCAATGTCCTGCTGTAATTATGAGGTTGTCCAGTGTCTGTCATTCTGGGATGACATGACATAAAGAAGACAAGCCTTTGTCACAGATCACATGCATCCATGATTGAAGGGAGTGTGGATAAGGTCACATTTACCCATATAGTGCCATTCCAAGGCAAATGTCCTAAACACAGAAGTAACACCCTGACACCTACAAGACAATTGCATTGGATGCTTATGATAACCAGTGCTAGATGTGTGGCTGTCATAATCCATTTGCTAAATGTAGAACCTACAGTGGAGAATACTGACATCTGTGCAGTGAGGAACACCTGGCTGAAGGCTCCATAGTGCACAATAGCACTACCACCATATAACTCAGATCCAGACATGTGGGCCATAACACTGGTATGGACCACTCCAGGTGGTGGTGTCCACATAGTCATAAAGGCTACTTGCAAGTAAACACCACTACTCCAACATAATGCATCACAGATGAGTCAGGTACAGATGACAGTGGCAAAAGATGCATTCTAGGTTGTATCCTCATATACATTCACCACCATGTCCTCAGACTACCAACACACATCCATAAATGTGGTATTAAATAGTATGGTACAACACCAAATAACCTTCGACTGGTGGACTGTATCTAGTCCTACATCAACTGTGCAAAGTACCCATGTACTGACACAGTTGCATAATGTGTTATGCAATGCAATAATACCACTGTTTGTAACCAGGTCAGTTGTACACATACCAGGGTCCCTCGGATGTTGTCAGCATTAACACAGTTCACTGTTGCTGTACACCAGTAAACAACACCGTCATGGTTGGATATGACCTAGATGTACCTGCCATGGATATGTACATCCCACACTCATACAACATAAATGAAAATACCATAGCTGTTGTTGTCCTTTGTGCATACAGGTGGCTACATTCATTACACACATGCACATGGAAGATAGGTCCATGGCTGCTGAATGCTAACAGTACATAAGGTTTGATATCTATGTTGACAGAGGTAATATTTCCTCTCTACTGGTCACCCATGACACCTATCATATCATACAACAACCCATGTGGCATGTATGTCATTAGACATGTCCACCAAATGCAATGCCTACAAACATACCCAAATAACAGGATCATAGGACCTACACACATGGCCTGTATTGACAGACTCAGGGAAATACAGATATGCTCTGTATGATCCTGAATAGTTACAGATGATATGTCCATGACATGTGTAGCCATGCAAACACCAAATGCAGTGCATTTGCAAGTCCGGGAGCAAGCGGATGTAAGCCTGTTTGGCCACCGGTTTGCGAGTACCACACTGGTGAAGCAATGTAGAGGCTGAGTGTAAGAAACTGTAACCGGAGGTTAGAATTGCTTAGCTCTGTGCAAACCTGCGCTCACCCGCTCACAACTGCGTTAAAGTGCCTTAATCACTCTGTACCCAACAGCTCATGTTATGGCCAGCAACAAAATAAACAGCCTCTGCAAGGCTAGAACTCAGGACCCTGTACATCACAGTCACAGTAATTAACCACTACGTCATGATAGCAATACATATAAAGGAGGTATCAGCAAACTAATCCTCACCACAGGAAAATCAAATCAAACATGTGAACTGAATATATGTACAGTGTAATGTTCTAAAACCTACCACAGACCATAAATATGTGAATTGGAGTACTGCAGTAAACATAGAGTTGAAGTGTCACTGTAATAAAGTTATGAAGTCCCCAGTACCCCATACAGTGCATGTACACATGAATCACGGATACCAGACACATATATAACCTGTAATTAATAAGAGTTAGCATAGCCTTTTTCAAAACCAGCCAATTATAGAAAAGTGTGGGAATCTGGCCCTACTTAAACCGAAGAGGAGAGAATATGGCTCATAACTCATTGTAGCATCCCCCTGCATTCAGAATGGCGGGAGTGGGAGAAGGCGCTCGCTTTAGAGTGCAATGCTGGGGCATCCAGGAGTCCAAATTAATGGTATGGCTCCTGGTAAAGCACCATGATAGGAGACTACTGCAGGGCCAGTACCAGGGCTTGCAGTAAAAAACAGAGGCCTAGGACAGTCTTGCCAGTGACCTCACTATTGCCACAGGTATCCCAGGACTGGTGAGAAGGTCAGGCACCACCATGAAAACCTGAAGCGGCAGAGGGGAGATGTCCTGGAACAGTGGATCCAGGAAGCAAGGCCGATGCAGAATGCCCCAGAACTGAGTAAGTACTCCTTCCACTATATAGTTATTAATTGCCTAGCTTGTGTATACTATGGATAGGTATGGCTAAATATCACTGTACTTCTGTGACAGCTGCAGATGAGCATGCTGAGAACCAGCAAGCCTATGATGCTAGGCTGCAAAGGATGCGTCGCGAGGCAGGTTAGTAAATAGCCTGCATGTGCTGTCATAAGAAATAAATGTAAGAGCCTCAGAAAGTGGTGTACAGAATGGTGTAATATGCTGCGTATAAAGAAGTAACCACTGCATTGCTTCTGGTTACTTTGCAGTCATATGTTGTTGTACTATTGCAGTTATTAAATAATACTGTTGTAGTAAGCAGTGTTACCCACACTGTGGTATGCAGATAAAATGTGTATGAAGTGCTGTATAACAATGTTGGAAGTGCAAACAGGTCAGTCATATTAGACTAAATACATTGCAAAGCCTCACAACAATTGCCTGATAGCATAGTGTACAGTGATCTTAGCTGCAATGCTTTTGTCACACACAGCAGGGCTTTGGATCCCAGGAGCACCAGTAAGTTGTATGTATAATCTTTCCACACACCTGCGCACAGTTTGTTAGAATGTTCAGAGAGAAAGCTGTATGCATATATACACTTAACTACTGTACAGATTTTGCTAGAATGCTCAAATAGAAAGTGGTATGCAAATTCATATCCCTCAACTGTTCCAATCTGCCCAGTATGCCCAGATAAATGGCCCACATCACCTGCCTTTTGCCCTGTTCCCCTGACAAATTAGTGTGATGATCCAAGACATGTAGGCAGGTAATGACATATAACTGATAGTCAGACTTGTACATAGTCAGAGAATGTACATGCAAACATACCTGTCATCCCAGCATCTCACCCAAAGTGTATGACAGCAGTCTCAAAACATGTTGCATTAACAAATGCATCTTGTCAAGCCTGTATGTAAGACACAGGTCCCATACATACTAATCTACAAACATACCATTGTACAATATAATGCCATTGGGTAGTGCAATAATACATGTAAGGGATAGACCACTGCAGTGACTACAAATGTTGTGAAAACTACAAGGATTTATTAGTTGTTAACTGAACTCTCTCTCTCTCTTATCCCTACCATATGTGCAAAAATAACCAATTTACTCATTTGGTATGTCTACACTCCTAACCTTTGTTGTGACATATATCCTATTGGTTTATAAATATCCATATCTGTTTCAATGCATGTGGCATGTTAAAATACTCCCATATCGGTGTCCAGTTGCCATCAATGAAATCTGCATGTTGTTGTAATGGCCACTGTTTACCCATATATGCATGTGTTCTGCCTGCTCTGAAACTATTTTATATATGGTTCCCTGGGTAATGGGAATATCTATGCATGCTGTTATAACTAATCGTGAATGTTGTTGACTATTACTAACCCATATCTTCCTTAAACATGCTACAACATAGCTTGTATGGGAAGGCTAGCAGACGCACCTGTCCCACCTCAGCTGGCCATGGCACCGGGCACCAGCACATTTGCGGCCCAGCCTGGGACCTCCTCATCCATTGGCCCTGCACCACCTTCAGGTGAACCCGCCGCAGGGGATGGGGCTCGCCCCCCCGGAGCAGGAGCAGACAGGAACCTGTCACTTGTGGTATGGTACAGGCTGTGGTGCATAGGGAGCTCAACAGGGAGATTTGAGATGGCCTATGCCAGCTTGAGGGCTGAGTGGTGCAACTAGACGGTGAGCCTGCCCTTCCTAGACAGCCCTCAGCACAGCCACCTTCTGGGCTGTGAAGGTGCAGTGGTGACTGCTCATGGGTGGGGACTTCAGTCCCACTGTATCCATTTGTGGGCTCATGGGCATGTGACTTCCAAACACCCCTCCCCGTCCAAGGTGTTTCCCCCCACATGTGTCACATACTGCCCCTGTATGCGTCTTGTTTGTCTTGTTTGTTATCCTACCCAACCTATCCTCCTTGATCATACCTACTCTCCTTCCCCAACATCCCACTCTCACCTAAACATAAATAAAAAGGGCAATCTGTTCCTGTAAAAAAAACATGCACCATACATAGCTGTCCATTTCACACACATGTCCACTGAACACATGTAAACATTTCTAATTGGCATCACAACATACTATTGTTGTCCTCACCCCCCTATCAGGGTTGTGAGGGTCCAAATGTACTGCCAAATTTTTTGCATATACACAGCCATTGCTTTAGAAGAAATGGACAGCTATGGACCTTCCCTACACCCTTCATGCATATCCCTAGCTACCTTGCCTACTGTCTTTCCCTCTTTGTGCCCCTTTTTCACCACTTTCCTATCACCCATTTATTCTTTTCTTTTAAAGAAATTAGCGTGGGGGTAAGCGGGAGTAAGCACTTTTAAGCAGCAGTGAGTGGGTTTCAGCCTGTTTGCGCTGGGGTAAGCACTGCCTACACAGGTTAAGCAATCAAGAAGGTAACTGAGTGTAAGGAACTGTAACGAAAAGTAACCACTGCTTACCATTGCGCAAAGCCTTGCATACCTGCTCACAACTGCTTAAAACTGCCTTAATCACTAAGTATCCAATGGCCCTTGTTTTGCCCAGCTACAAAATAAACAGCCTATGCAAGGCTCAAAACCAGAACCCTGCACATCACAGCCAATGTGATTTACCACTAAGACAAACATATCATCCAGCACAGTTATTCAGCAGTATAGGAAATGTATTTCAGTATGTAGATGTATGTGTGTGTGTTTATGTCCAGATATATATACATACATAGATATAGATATATATAGATATATCAAGAACATACCATGTGGCAACAAAGCAGTAAAAAAGAATGAAAAGGGAAAAACCAGCAACTCCTGTATTATGTAGTGGTGTTGTTCTATGTAATATCAAGACTCCCTCAGACAGACATGTGTCATTAATAAACACAAACATTTGTACATTGCCCAAATACATTACTTTGAGAATTTCATTTACATTAACAAAACAGTTCCTGCCCAATCATTATGTGAGAACAATACTCTTTCAAGGTGTTGTGTGCAACATTATCATTAAAAAGTTAAATGGGGTAACCACAGAGGGACCGGTAGTGTCATGTGTACAATGGGGTAATCTGCATCACATGTACCTGGAACCTTTAGAATTCATGTGCATACCAGGATCGTATGCATGAGAGAGGGGTGAGGACAACAGTAGTATGTTGTGATGCAAATTAAAAAGGTTACATGTGTCCAGTGGACATATGTGTGAAATGGACAGCTATGTATTGGGCAAAAGTTGTTCTAGGAACAGATTTGCCTTTTGTTTCCATTTTTGAAAGGTGAGAGTGGGATGTTGGGGAAGTAGAGTAGATATGCTCATGGAGGATAAGTTGGGTAGGATGACAGACAAGACAGACAAGACAGCATACAGGAGCGGTATACGCAACATGTGGGGGGATACACCTTGGATGAGGAGGGGTGTTTGGCAGTCACAAGCCCATGAGCCCCCAAATGGAAACAGTGGGATAGAGCTCCCCACCCATGGGCAGCCACCACTGCACCTTCACAGTCGCAAAGGTGGCTGTGCTGGGGGCTGTCTAGGAGGGGCAGGCTCACCCTCTAAATGTGCCACTCTGCCCTCGAGCTGGCATAGCTGGCCTCGAAACCCCTTAATGAGCCCCCTATGCACCACAGCCTGGACTGTACGATGGTTGACAGGTTCCTGTCTGGACCCGCTCTCAGGGGGGGCAAGCCCCATCCTCAGTGGCAGTTCCACCAGAAGGTGGTGCAGAGCCAACAGAGGTGGAGGTCCAAGGCTGGGCCCCAGACTTGCTGGTGCCTAGTGCAATGGCCTGCTGAAGTGGGACAGGTAGTTCCGCCGGGACCTCAAATCCCATAAAGCCTATGGTGTTGCAGTTTTAACACAGATAAGGCTTTGTAATAGTCAACAGCGTTCAGGATTACTTATAACAGCATGCATAGATATTACCATCAACCCAAGACAACAGATGTCATACATTTGCAGAGGGAGCACAACACATGCATATATACTGCATGACATCTGTCCAAAGCGTAGACGACTTGTCACTGCAGCAATGAACAGTGGCCCATTATTGGTATGTCACTGTGATAACCTCAGACAGTGACTGTCATACCACTGTTTCATGTGATGTATGTCCAATCAGGGATCCAATGGCAGTAACTCTCATTACTGTCACTGTGTACTGACTGCAATCCTCACACTATGCTTCTGCAGTTCACAGATGTGTGTTCTGTGAGTAACACAAGAAACAAATGGTTCCACACACTGGCCAGTCCACAGATGACCCTACAGATGGGGGTTTTCTTGTCAGTTATTAAAACATGCAGACTAGCCATTACCACCCACAACCTGTTAAATTGGCAGTAGTCTGAATGAAGCATAGCTACACTTACATGCTGAAGTCATGTCTGGCACATCATCCTCCTGTCTTTAGGCTATTTTCCACTGTGTATGTTGTTTGAGGAATATCCAGATTTCATCTGTGATGCTGTTTACCAAACACCAGATCCAGGTTCCACTCACAGCGACTGTCATGGGCAAACACCAACATGATGTTCCTAGATATTGTACTGTGTTTCCATGCAATTGGCTATGGGAATGTCACCACAGCTGTTCCACATGCAATCAGCTGGAGGAGGACTGCAACAGGTGCAGAGGCCATCACCTGATCATGACCATCACTTACAAAACACAAGCTGCTGCTGAGCAGGTGTACATCTCCACACCCACCAGAGAGTGTGTGGGAGGGACAGACAGAGGCAAAGTACATCAGAGAAGGGCTGGGAGACTAAAACCTAAGCATATTCTCTCACACACCTACCAGTACAGGGATTCAAACCCCTGACTGACTAGCCATTACTATTACAAGTGCTTGCAGTTACTCCAGGTGCTAAATAGCTAACATGGTGGTGTGCTGTAAGAACATATATGTGTGCTGGTGAGTGACATCTGCAACAGAGATATAGTATACATACATTAGGTGTAGCACACATGGCTGTCCACATGAACAGATGTCATTGTCAACACAACTGCACTCTCTAAGGGACTCAAACACATTGGCACACTTTGGCAGGCTCACAAATACACTTCCTAGCTGCTTAGATTGCCACACTGCAGTAATGCACAGGTATTACATGCACTACAGGAGTTATCCTGAGGTTCTATGGGCTATGGCATGTGAACGTGTCTGACATCAGTCGGTATGCCAATGAGAGTTATACCGGGTGTGACTGTGGTTCAGAACATCATACCCCAAATGCAGACAGAAGGTTCCAGTACTGACATGCATGTGTGCATTGCTTCATGGGTGTGTAGTGGTTGGCTGTGCAAGATGGTTGTACAAGGCTGGGTGAGGGGTAATCCTTGGCATCAGGCCACCTGACAATGGTCTGCAGTGTGGTTTGGGGGTGAAGTGTCTGCAATGTCCCACACAGTTGAGTATTGTATTAACCGTCCTGTCATCCTGGTTACTATTGTGTGTGGTCATTGCTTTGCAATGCATGCCATGTCTGTCTTTGATAGTCCTTGACATGGACATTGCCTTGGATGTGCATGTCCCACATTAATGTACAGTGACATGTTTAAGTGTACCTGGTTTGCCTGGCACATGTTATGTACACAGACTTTTATCATTAGATGTGCCCATCCTGGCCTTGTGTGGCAGGACCTGCTAATAGACAGCAGGTTGACCCTGCACCTGCATTGATAGCATGATACAGGTATTCCCTGGTGTCAGTGGCATCTGTCCATACAGGGCATGTGTGCAAGGCATTGTATGTCCTATGTTGATCACATTTGATGGCACCACATATGTCGCAGGTGTCCAGTGGGAAATATAGGGAAGGTGCATTGTCCACAATTATGTGCCTATTGTACTGGTGGACAGGGTGCCATGCCCTCTGCAGCCCACTGCAATCACACCATGCCTACTACCTGTCAACAATGTGCAGGGTACTAGCAACATAGCGCGATTTTCTAGGCAAGTGTGTTTGTGTATGACACATGGGTTCAGACCTTATTGTGGGTAATAGTAGGTTGGTTACTTTGTTCACCCGGTCTTTTGCTAGATGTAGGGGTATGGCTTGCCAACCCAGTCTCTTGGCTGATTGAAATCTGTAATCATCGTGAGGTGACATATAATATGGCCACCATATAGGAAAACTACAAAACCCACTCCTCAACATGTCTAGTGGTTAGACACTCACAGCCACCTCCACACAGGCTCTGACTGACAAACACACACACCTGCTATATCTTGGAATAGAACTTCTACCTAACTAGTTTATCACAGTACAGCATTACACAGTTATAGCACATGCTATGGAGATTACTGTATGACCTCATCCCTAAAGGTGTATTTCACAAGGAATGACATCAGCAGGTTTACCAGAGTAGGGCATTTCAAATTTCCTGCAAGTGAGTAGCCCAAAATGCATTGCTCACAAAACAGACAGTGAGGCACACCCAACTGACATGGGTGGGTACAGAACCCATGACCAAGATCTATATCACACTACTGTGTGGAGATGTTATAGGACGCACCACGAGGATTACTACGGCACTCATTCCCCAGAGGTGTATTTGACAAGGAATGACATCAGCATGATTACCAAAGTAGGGCATTGTAAATGTACTGCGAGTGAGTAGGCTATAATGCATTGCTCCCTACACAGACATTGAAATACACACAAAACATACATAACTGCCATGGTCGTGGATGGAGCCCTATACCAGTTCTAAATCACTCTCCAGCCGTATGCAGTTACCCGACACGCTACAGAGCTTACTGGATTAAAGCAGTCCCAGAGGTGTATTTCTAGGTGGATGACATCAGCATCCTTGCCAAAGTTGAGTATATGAATTGTAAGGAGTTTGCGTACTCTAAAAGTGTTCTTTTCTCAGGCAGACACACAGTTGACAATTCTGTGATTATAACACCTAACAAACTAATTTATCATACTACAGAATTACACATTTACAGTACGCGCTACAGAGATTACTGGGTTAGAGTAGTCCTAGATGTATATTTCTAGGTGGGTGACATCAGCATCCTTGCCAAAGTTGAGTATATGAATTGTAAGGAGTGTGTGTACTCTAAAAAGCACTGTTCCCTTCTCCGGGAGGCAGACACACACACACACACACCATTGGCAAGTGTGGGAGTAGAGCACTTACCAAGCTAGTTTATCACACTACAGCCTTACACAGTTACAGGATGCGCTACACAGATTATTGGGTGACAGTAGTGCCAGAGGTGTATTTCTAGGTGGGTGACATCAGCAGAATTGCCAAAGAAGAGCATTTTAAGTGTACTGCGAGTTGTACATGTCTTTTAACTGTGTGTACCTGCTGCTTACTGTCGCGAAAACACATGTACACTTGCTTAAACGTATCTTACTCAGTCCTAAATAACATTTTCAACAACCCTTGTTGGTTTTGAACCATGGACTATGCACACCAAGGTCACTGGACTTACCACTAAGACATCTGGGTTGCATACATGTGTCATGGTTTTTATAATACACATTTTACTACAGGTATTCCACAGTACAGAAAACAAATGGGACAGTCACTTTGTATACATATGTACAGTACCCTTGAATGTACAGTACTCTGTGAAACAACATAGACAAGTCTACATATCTACAACTGTTATAACTAAATACTAAATACATATATGCACTTACGGGATGAGTACACACACACACACACACACACACATATATATATATATATATATATATATATATATATATATATATATATATATATATATATATATGCATATACACAGACACAGCTATAGCTATATATATAAACATGTCTGAGCACCCTTTGTGACGCAGAAGGGTTCCAAAGGAATTGATGTGTACACAAAACAGAGGCAACTCTTGTATTATAACATTTAAATCTTAATTAGTTCACCAGAGAAGGGATGGTTGATCTGTATGTGGAGTTTGGGGTGGGGAATGATGGCTAATTAAATATACCCCGGAGATTGTGGAGTTTGGGTGGGGGAATGATGGGTATGGAAATACACCTCGAGGACCACTTCGGTGTCACTGCTCGACAGTGGCACAGGAAATTAATATACCAACAGTAGTCGCTCTTGACTGTCTATTCCTTTCTATTCTGAACTATGTAATAATTTGTAGACTCCACTCAACACAGATGACTACCATGGTGTTCAGCATGTTAAAAGACATAACACATGTGTATGCCTGGCTACAGGGTAGTCACACACACACAAACACACACACACTTGCCAGTTTTGTGCTTACAAGTCTTACCTATGTAAAGGCAACTAGTAGAGTGGTATGCAGCTGGGGTATGTGCCACAGAACCCATACAATTACACAATCTGTATCTGCTTCTGAGCTGGGTGACATCACAGGACTGATTACTTGCAGTGGGGAGGGGGGGGAGCATGGTTTAGCAGATGACAAGGATAAAGGCCAGTGCAAAAGGTGGTTTCTCTTTGGAAAGCAGTAAAATCCACTGTTATGACAGGATGCAGACACAAACACACACATATACACTCATTTGCTGTTGATGCACATAGTTGCCACTGGTGGGATCAGAACTCCTGTTTAACTACAGATCATGATTACAGTACTATGCAGTTATGAGACATGCCACAGAGAGAACACACCTCATGGTAGCCAGATTGCCCTTCTTAGATTGAGGACATCAACAGGGATACTGACAGTTAAGATGTACACAGCTGTAAACCTGTGTGTTTAAAGTAGGAGTCCATTACAACCTGTATGCACAAACAAGACACATCATCCACAGGTAAGACATAGGTAGGCCTGAGAGGTATAGTTGTAGCACAACAAGCCCTGAACTGGAGTATGCCCATCTGTGGACTGGAAAACTACTATCACTATGCAGGATTACAGTGGTCATGCTCATACACATAGAATCACAGGACTTGTTTGGATGCATTGACTCCATTTACACAAGGTGGCAGTGGGCATGCTCATACACTTAGTAGCACAGGGCCGTTTGGGATGCACTCTGACTACAACTAGACAAGGTTATACTGGGCATGCTCATACACTTAGAAACAAGGGGCTTGTTTGGATGCACTGACTCAAATTACATAAGGTGGCAGTGGGTACACTCATACACTTAGCAGCACAGGGCTGTTTGGGATGCACTCTGATTCTAACCACAGAAGGCCACAGTGTGCATGCTCATACACATTGTAATGGATTCCTATTGTAAACACACAGGTTTACAGCTATGTACATCTTAACTGTCAGTATATATGCACATCATACTGGTTTACTACCAGATACCTGTATGTGGCCCGTAAATTATATATCTGCATCTGTGCTGTGTGATACACATGTATACATGTACATGAAGTACTGCCATATATATGTGAAGTATACACAATCATGCATGTGTGGATGTGACAGAGAATTGGTTAACTGGGACACACAAGTGGATGCAAAGTACAGCATGTGTTACACACATTGCTGCCCTGAAAGCCATACATTGATATCCAGTTGTGGACAGTGGCATTATACTTGGAACAGTGGCATGTGCAAGCACACTATGTGAGCCCCATTGTCTAATGATACTGAGGTGCAGGTGTCAAGATGACCTCTCCCAGCTGTGTTAGTATTTGTCATTATTAGCAGGACCACTCCACTAAGTATATCTGACATTGGTCATCTACACAACGTCTGCTGCTGTCTATCACCTTAGATGTAGCATTTGATACCAAGCACAATACTGCCACTGGCAGTGATGTCATGGTATGAGTGACAACTGCATGACCAAAAAAATGAGCCAATGTCCTGCTGTAATTATGAGGTTGTCCAGTGTCTGTCATTCTGGGATGGCATGACTTAAAGAAGACAAGCCTTTGTCACAGATCACATGCATCCATGATTCAAGGGAGTGCGGATAATACCTAGGTTGCATTTACACATATAGTGCCATTCCAAGGCAAATGTCCTAAACACAGAAGTAACACCCTGACACCTACAAGACAATTGCATTGGATGCTTATGCTAACCAGTGCTAGATGTGTGGCTGTCGTATTCCATTTGCTAAATGTAGAACCTACAATGGAGAATACTGACATCTGTGCAGTGAGGAACACCTGGCTGAAGGCTCTGTAGTGCACAATAGCAATACCACCATATAACTCAGATCCAGACATGTGGGCCATAACACTGGTATGGACCACTCCAGGTGGTGGTGTCCACATATTCATAAAGGCTACTTGCAATTAAAGACTACTACTCCAACATAATGCATCACAGATGAGTCAGGTATAGGTGACAGTGGCAAAAGCTGCATTCTAGGTTGTATCCTTATATACATCCACCACCATGTCCTCAGACTACTAACACACATCCATAAATGTGGTATTAAATAGTATGGTACAACACCAAATAACCTTCAACTGGTGAACTGTACCTAGCCCTACATCAACTGTGCAAAGTACCCATGTACTGACTCAGTTGCATAATGTGTTATGCAATGCAATAATACCAATGTTTGTATCCAGGTCAGTTGTACACATACCAGGGTCCCTTGGATATTGTCAGCATTAACACAGTTGACTGTTGCTGTACACCAGTAAACGACACCCTCATGGTTGAATATGACCTAGATGTACCTGCCATGGATATGTACATCCCACACTCATACAACATAAATGAAAATACCATAGCTGTTGTTGTCCTTTGTGCATACAGGTGGCTACATTCATTACACACATGCACATGGAAGATAGGTCCATGGCTGCTGAATGCTAACAGTACATAAGGTTTGATATCTATGTTGACAGAGATAATATTCCCTCTCTACTGGTCACCCATGACACCTATCATATCATACAACAACTCATGTGGCATGTATGTCATTAGACATGTCCACCAAATGCAATGCCTACAAACATACCCAAATAACAGAATCATAGGACCTACAGATATGGCCAGTATTGACAGCCTCAGGGAAATACAGATATGCTCTGTATGATCCTGAGTAGTTACAGATGATATGTCCATGACATGTGCAGCCATGTGTGACTCACAGCTCCTACATATACCCCATGTCAACAATTGCAAGCCATGCATGCTGTGTGCTGTCTGAACATTAACCTTATTACCACAATAACCAGAATGAGCTGCGGTGATATGTTTACAAGCCACAGACCTTGCACATGCTTGAATAAGTGTAATGCCTAGCTCAAACAGAGCACATTGCTGGCACTCTTCCAGTAATCATAAGGTGTGTGTGACAAATATGATGTGTGTGTGGCAAATATGATATGCTCACTGTTGACCATTACAGTGCCCTAGCTTCATAGTGGAACTGTCAACTAACAGTCTGTGGGATCATGACATGGAATATTGCTGTGTGTGTGTCTTGCTGATATAGGTTCATAGGTTCATACTAGGCTATCTGCCCTAGGGCATTTATAAGCCTAGCCTGAATGTGTTTGGCTTTCGCCACCCATTTTAAATTTATTTTGCTATGCCCTTTTTCGAGGTTAGTATACTGTGCCTCTGTCTAACAGTGACACAGAAGTGATACCCGGGGTAAACCTACAATCTCCCATCCACTCATCAAGATTCCTCTTGAAGAGAGTCAATGAGGGACTCTGCCTAACCTGGACTGGGATTTTATTCCAGAGTGAAGGGAGCCTCTGGGTTATGAATCTGTCCCTCCAGCATGTCCTATTTATTTCAGTGCTGAGGTTCAAGTCTCTCTCGCGCATAGCTCAATGGGATTTGGATATTCTGAGGTGCAGCATGTCCATTAATTCAGGGTTGGACATGGCTTTATACGTCAGGCACAGATCGCCTCTGAACAGGCGGTATGCCACTGAGTAGAGCTGGAGTTTCTTTAACCGGGCAGCATATGGCATCTGTTTGAGCCCTTTGATCCTCTTGGTGAGGTACTTTTGGGGTCTTTCCAGTTGTTGCAGGTGTCTGGTAAGGTACATCCCAAAAGGGGCATTGTACTCAATTATGGGCCTGATGAGGGATGAGTAAAGAGGCACGATGGCGTCCCTGATCTAGATGTGAATCCCTTCATGATTAGGTGGGCTATATAAAATGTTTTTCTAACCACTTTGGCCACGTGGTTGTCAAATGAGAGATTGCTATCAACTTGGGTCCCCAGGTCCCTAATTACTTCTTCTGTACTTAATGGATTACCACCTATGTGGTAATTTGTGGGCACTTTGTTTTTGCCAAAGGGGATGACTATACACTTTTTGGCATTTAGCTTGAGGCCATGGCTCTGGCACCAGTTGTCTGTTACTATGAGGCCCTTTTGGAGGATGCTTGTGTCGACTGGAGAGTCGATTATGGCACCCAGTTTGCAGTCATCTGTGAACGTGGTCAGCCACAGTCCTTCCATGTTGGCCTGTACCTCTGAGAAATATATACCGAACGAGAGAGGTCCCAGGACTGAGCCTTGTGGGACACCACTTGTAACTGGTTTGGAGTCTGACATGGCTCCAGCAATTCTAACCATGTGGGTTCTGTCCTTGTGCCAGTTTGCAATCCATCTAGTGACATAGGGGTTTATATTTAAGCTGGTGAGCTTATCTATAATGCCCGAGTGGGGTATTGTATCAAAGGCTTTTGCGAGGTCCAGGTAGGCTGTGTGGACCACCTTCCCCTTGTCAATGGCCTTGGTGACTGTTTCAAAGAAATCAACCAGGTTTAAGATGCAGGATCTGCCCTTAACAAAGCCGAACTGGGTAGGATCCAGTGTTTGTAGGTCCCCAATATCTTTATTTATGAGGTCCATGATGATCCTTTCCATAGCTTTGCAGACCAAGCTAGTCAGGCTTATGGGCGATAGTTTCCAGGATCTGTTGAGGCACCACCTTTATGGAGAGGGACCACTGTTGCTGTACGCCACTCTTTGGGCACATATCCTGTAGTAAGGCTGAGATTGAACAGTAGTTTTATGTTTGGGTTTAGCTCTTCTTGGAGTTCATGTAGGGACGCAGCCGGGACACCATCTGGTCCCATTGATGCTGTGTTTTTGCTTTGGAGAGGCGGCTCTTACCTGAGCATCTGAGATGTCAGGGGGGCAGCACTCTGCTGGGATAGATATTTGCCCTTTTGGTGGGAAGGGGGGGGAGAAGTTTGCGCTGAACCTGTCAGCTAGGATGTTGGCAATGTCTGTGGGTTCGGTGTATTTTTTGTCATTTTGGACTAATTCTGAGCATATCTGGGAATTACCATCCAGGTTCCTAACATAACTAAAGAAAGCCTTGTGATTATCCTTAGTGTCCTGTGCAATTTTTCTCTCGAAGCTGGCCTTGACAATTTTATGTGTGCCCGTAGTTTTTTGCTAATACTGATCAGTGATGCCTTCCATTTATTGGATTTTGCTCTATCATTTAGTAGCTTCCTCCTTCTATTGTATAGTTTGTTTATGGCTGGGGTCCACCAGACAGGACATCTGCCTTTGGAGGATTGGGTCTTGGTTTTATTTGGGATCGCATGATCCATGTATTCCTGAAGGTGTACATAGAATGCGTTTATAAAGGATTCTGCGATCTGGGCTGTATTTTCCACAGGCCTGGGGGCTTTGAAGGATTCCACCTCAGTTTTGAGGAGTGTGAAATTTGCTTTAGAGAAGTTTTTCACTGTGGTTTTCTGGGCAGAGGGTGGGGTCAGGATGTGAATATCCAGTGAGATTAGTTTATGGTCTGATCTTACCAGTGAGGGATACACTTCTGGTCTGGAGCATAGAGTCCCCATGTTGGTGATGATCAGGTCCAGTATGTTTTCCCCTCTTGTGGGAGTGGTAACAAGTTGTTCCATAGCATTTGAGTTTATAAATTCTAGGAACCTTTGGGCTAGGGTGTTGGAGCTAGAGTAATGCTCCCAGTCTATGTTTGGGTAGTTGAAGTCACCCAATATAATGGTGTTTGGAGAGACCTTCATATTTTCCAGTGTTCTCAGGAAGGCCGAGTGGGGTTCCTGGGTTTGGGAGGGTGGTCTGTAGCAGGCTATAAACTGGAAGGCAGTTTTACCCACTGTTAGTTGCACATGGATAGTCTCTGATGCTTTGTGCTTTGCCACCAACCTGGAGGTGTGGGTATCTTTGATGAATATCGATACTCCCCCTCCTTTTGTGGTTTGGTCCAAGTTTTGGGGCCGAAAAGCATGGTATGAAGTATAACCTGGTAATGCTGGGGTGCTCTCGGGAGCCCTGAACCAGGTTTCTGTTACTACACAGATATCAATGTTCTCCATGCTAAGGAGAGTTTCGAGTGCATGCATCTTGAGGTTTAGACTTCTGGTGTTGAGTAGCATTACTCTTAGTTTCTTATCCCTTGTGATACCTATGGATGTGGGTTTGTCTTTTGAGCCTTGCCTAAAAAAGGCACTATGGTGGTAGCAAGAGCCTTTGCCAATATCCGAAAGCCCAGGGGTGACAGGTGCAAGCCGTCCCTAGCGAAGCATCGTGGCTTGTTGAGCATATCATCCCAAACTGACAGGCATTGGTTCCCCTTTGAATGACACCAGTACTTAAGCCAATTGTTGAAATTGTGCTATTGGCATAAATGCTCACTTAGCTACTCAGTGAAGGTGGTTGTGTGTCCTACTAATACACAAATACAACATCCATTATGGTGTAATGCTCAACTAGGTTTCACACATTATGTGGGGAAGGTGTGGAATGTATCCTCATGAGCTGCTAGTCCACTTACTGATGGAGACTTCATATGTGTACATGTATTGATGTGTGTTTAGATTCCATGCTTGTGCAGTGTCTGATGTTTGAAGGTGACTGTTGTCTTAGTACAGCATGCAGTTGCAATGCAGCCTCAACATTGTCAACTGTATATGGTGATATGTTCAAAGTACAGTAAGATGTACTTTAGGTATGGACAGATGTTTGGACATAACTACTAAGTGGTGGAGCTACTTTGCAGATGAATGATTACTGTGGACAGTTCACAGGTGTGTTACATCCATTCCCACAATAACCTGTGTAACTGCTAAGCTATGGTTTTGTTAATTGAAGGGGAATACATATAACGTAGAATGCAGTAAGGGTGACACTGAAGGTAAACCTCTTGACACCTGGAACAGTAACACCTACCCTGTGCATATATTGTGCATATATCAGCACAGTTGGCAAAGGAAATGCAATAGTGCTGTAACTCTGTAATACCTATCATGAGATAGGCAGGTGTTTGATTCACAGTACTGGCATGTGTGGGTGTGTGTGTGTCCATATATGTCACAAATGGTGGGGAATACATCCCAAATGTTTTTCACTCTCCTGTACATTGTTGTAGACATCTGCACAGAGTGAAGTGTAGAAAGCAAGGCATAGGCAGGAGTTTGAATCTCACACATGCCAAGGGTCTGTATGTGTGTGACATAGGTGTATATCTTTGTGAATGCCACAGTGTGTGTGTGTGTGTGTGTGTGTGTGTGTGTGTGTGTGTGTGTGTGTGTGTGTATGGCTGTCTGATCCCCGGAGTGAGGCTTCTTTTTTACCATAGTGAAATGATAAGACCCCTCCCCCCATCCACTAAATGCAATCTAGTATCCCTGTTAATGTCATCAATCTGAGAAGGGCATTCTAACTGCCTGTTAACATGTACACCCTGGGATGAGGCTAGTTGTTACATAGCCTACTGATGAAACTACCTCCCCACATGCATTCACCGCATTCTAGTATCCCTGTTGATGTCCTCGATCTTAGGCCATTCTGACTACCTATATATGTGTAAACTCTACGGCGCATCTTGTAATTCCATAGTGCTATAATGATGATTTGCACATAGGTAGGGGTTCTCATCCCAGCACTGGCAACTGTGTGTGTTACTGTGTCTGTGAAACCCTGGGTGTGTATGTGTGTTTGCATCCTGTCATGGGAGCTGGTATTACTGCTTCCCAATGAGAAACCACTTTTCCCACTGGCCTTTACACTTCTCATCTGCTAAACCACTCTTCTACCTCCTCCACGCTCCAGGTAACTATACCTGTGATGTCATCCACTATGGATGTGACGGCTCTGGCCACAGTAGTTTACTACACAGCTATCATGCTCTTGAATCATTAGATCAGTAAACATGTTTGAAACTTGGGAGATTATAACTGTGATGTGGAAGCTACAAAGTGCATGCAGGTATTGTCATACAGACCTGTGAGTAGTCGACATTTACATATGGGATACTAACCGCAAACACTGACATCCCCCGGTACATGCAATTACACCTGAAAGTGGAAGGCAGAACATCAAGATCAACATGCAGTTACTGTTGTTGCACATGATGCATACTGTCAAAAGTACAAAATGCATTCTAAAACTGTAGTACATGGTATGTCTGCTGCCTGTCAACACTACTCAACAATGGTAATCTACAATTGTCTTCCTAGTATGTTCACCCTGTGCATCAGAACATATGAGCATGTCCCTGCATAGATGGGGTGGATGACAGGGATATGGCACAGGCATCATCATATGCACAGGGTGATAATGTTTGCCAGAGGCCTAGGCTGCACCACTGGATGACATGGGTGTGTGTTAGGACCTTTTATCTCATTGGGCGTTTGTGGATGTTATGTGTGTGTGTGTGTGTGTGTGTGTGTGTGTGTGTGTGTGTGTGTGTGTGTGTGTGTGTGTGTGTGTGTGTGTGTGTGTGTGTGTGTGTGTGTGTTGAGGTGCCCTACATTTGTTAATAGTGTGTGTGTGTGTATGTATGCACACAGGTCTGGCATGTGGCTGGCCTACAAAGGGGTATTAGTGACAGCTGCTGACTGTACAGGGCAGGGTTTACAGTTCACAGTGTCTGGCCATGTGACCTGCACCTGCCAGGGGTTGCACGGGCACTACCAGGCAGAGGTCCAGATTGGGTACTATCTGATGACACATGTCCACTGGACCCGTGTCCCTGTTGGGACCGTCCAGGACCACGTGCACATGGCCTGCTGTGTCCTGGTGTGGACAGCACAGCACCAGCTGCACTGCTGCTGCTACCGCCACTATGGGAGCGGGCATGTGATGTAGCATGTTCAAGTAGACCTTCATCAGGTGATGTAGCTGGCCTACATCCACGTGCCCGATACCTCACTCCCACCAGATGTTCCAGCACAGACTTTCCACGCTGGAGGATTGACATGCTACGATCAAGGACTCCCACCATGTTCCATAGGTTCATAAGTTCATAGATTAGTACTAAGCTAACTGCCCTTGTGAGCCATTTTAAGCCTAATCAATTATCTCTTGTGAGACTCAAACCCTGCACCTTGTGCTTGTGCCAATCATCTATCCAAAACATCTGCAAGATGATGTTCAGCATTTGCAATTGCCTGGATGTTGTCAGTTAAAGAACAGACAGCAGCCCTCTGAAGCCTCAGACCTTCTCTGTTGTGCCATTCAGCACGTGCATTTGCCTCCATTACAGCCAGAAACATGCATCTGGTGACACCAGCTGATGTGCTATGTCTTGCAGGGGCATATTGGCCAGAAGTCCTCCTACGAGCAGCCCTCGGCACATGCCTATGTGGGACATCACCAGTCAGTTGACTGGGATCATGGTGTGCAGTCTCACCTTCCATAGTCTCTGCACATTCTTGTTCCATGCTACCACCCACCAATTCTCCTTCCTCTATGGCCACTGGTGGTGGGGCATGTGTAGGCATGAGAACTATATGTGGGGATGAGAGTTATACAGGTGGAATGTCAACAAATGGCACAGATTCAGCCCCTAACAACCCTGCCAGTGCCTCAATCATACTTTCACCATCACTGCTAGAGTCTGTGGGGACACTAATATCAGGTGGACCGCAGGAGGGCAACGCACCTACATCAACACCCATGAGGGGCAGCAAGAACTGTACATTGCAAGTTATACATCACAATACAGACACACAGACAGACACAGACATAGACACATGATATGGCACCCAATGGCATGCAACATGCATGTGATATGGCAGAAAGCATTCAGCTTAGACAATTATAGTGGTAGTTATCATACATCCCTGTGTTGCACACAACAGCATGCATGTGGTATAGCAGAAGGCATGCACCTTACACAGTTATAGTAGTAGTTAGCATGCATCCCTGTGTTGCATGATTTGTGTTAGTAGGTCATCCCCCAAACCTGCAACACAATGCATGCACTGTGCAATGTTGCACCGCACTGCCATGTTTTGTGCAACATACCCCACATTTAACAGACCATCGCTGACCTGTGTACGTCTGCCACTGATGCTTTGTGTTGGCCACTGCCCCTATGTGTGATGAGGACATGAGCAGAAGGGTATGTTGAGTGAATACTATGTTTGACTGAGCCCTAGCTTGCAAATCTCCCCCACAGCAGTGCATGTCTGTTAAACATTATTCTGCTTACCCCTGAGCTGAGTCTACAGACAATGTGCATGTGGCTGTACACACATGTTTGACATGGCTGTCCCTACTTTGCAATGGTGCCACAAACCAGCACAGGTTAACAGTACACCAGCCTGATATGTGGCATATGACTTGCCAATCACATGTAGTATGACATGTCTTCTGCTGACGTGTTGAATGACATGCATACATGCTTAACATAATGGTGTCCTTTCAAATATATAATGAGGTAATGCTGTCCCAATGCAGGGATGTATTATACTAACATGGACCTTCAGCTGATGCAATGTTGTCAGTCCACCCTACAGCTATACAGTGACATACTGCACATTGAGATGATGTGCATAACCATTGCAGGGCATCATGTGGCTTCACTATTGCTATACAGTGTGAGTTACAGACACAGTTCATAGCCATGACTGTGTTCAGATACAATACATATCTAATGTGGAATGTGACCCACATCACTGAGGTGTATACACACTAAACCCTAATGTGGAATGTGTGACACAGGTCACTGACGGGTATACAGATGACACTCCTGCACATCTGCAACCATATTGCTGATGCGTGGCAACTATGCCCAGACATGGCTAACCTAGCAGTACTCCATGTCCCACATGCCAACTGTGTACCTCACACATGAAGAGCAAGCATGACAGTAATGTCTGACACCAGCAAGGTGAATGCATTGCATCTGTGGCCTGATGTGGTTGTATGTGCATGTTTTGCAACACATGTATGTATTTGGATACTGTATAGGTGAAAGCTTCCATGTCATGACACACTCAAGATGTTCAAGGCATGTTATGTGGTGGTTTGATGTCATGCCTACACAAGCTGTGCACAGGCCTGTATGCTGTTTAGTGTGTCACATCTGCAATATCACCATTACACAAAGCCATAGTTGTATTGTGTCGAGCCAATGTACAACTGGGTGTACACACATGTACATACCTTCTACTATGTGTGTTGCTTCATGTCTCTGGCCATCCACCATGGCCATGTGTAAACATGTTTTGTCCAATGGTTGTGATGGGCATCTATTCCACATGTCAGTGTTGTCCCATATGACATACATCCGTAGATGTCATATGCTCCACTGAGGACAGGGTTATGCAGAAAAGGGTGGTATATTTGGGAAGAGAGATATCATGTTTTGCAGGATAGTTAACCAGTGTTGCAGTCAACCCAGAAAATGTCATGAACATGTCAGATAGCACATGACATTGTGCAACAGTCATACCACCATACATTATGTGTATGTGTGTTAAATGGCCACATGGCAGATAGCATGCAATTAATATGATCTGTGCATTATCAAACCTGATAAATAATAACAATCTCACCTGCAATAGGCTGCTGTCACTGCAAAATGCCAGAGGTACCTAAATAGGAGTATCACAGCAGTAAGATTATTATCCACACCTGTGTGATAGCTACAGGGTGCAATGTGCATGTTAGCACATAAACCAGTATAATAGACTATACTATGGAGTTTGCACATCTGCATACATACAGTAGCAAACTATAGTATGTGGCATGTGTGCATACATGCCTTGCATATGATGTTACATTAAATATTGTACAGTAACACATATAACTATATGAAATATAGTTGTGTTCTATGTGCAGTAGTGACTTACCAGCCAATTTCCAGCTCAGTGGTTGTGAGACACCCACCTCCACAATTCCAGCTAAAGCTTGTGGATGGAGTTCTGCAGGTGTCTCCAGGTTGGCCAGTAGCTCCTCAGTACGTGTGAGTGGGGGCTGGGTGAGTGAACTCCCACCTGTTACAGCTTGTTCCCTGGTGATTGCATTTGCATGCTGTTTTGCCCATCTAATGAAGTTGGTGCAGTGTCGGTGCACCTGCTGATAGGTGCAATTGTGGCTGCCGACATCATTTACCTTCCTGCGAAGTTCCTCCCACTGAGCATCCCGCTGCTGTGCATCCTGTGGCACATGGCTGAAGAGCGTTTCATGGTTGTCAAGGAGGTATGGAATGAGGACCTCATCCTCCAAGCGGGTGTATGATGGGAGCCCAGCACACAGCATACCTGGAAGACATAATGATGGAGACAGGTCATAGTAACTCACAGAGAAGTACAGAAGTACAGCTGCACATACATGTATATCACATTTAGTATGATTACAAATATGCCTTTGCAAATCTGCATGACAGTAACACCACTTGCATGTTTAACTCACACACATTTGACACTTACTGGTGATTTGATGTTATCATCATATATGTGTGTGTCAAGTGATGACATTGCTCATACTCCATGTGGATGTTTTCTTGATGTGGGCATGTCTGTTTGCCTGTACTGGTGTCTTTACCTATCAGCACATGCCTGGATGTGTTCACATTAATGGAAGAGACCTTAATGCTGTGTATATGTCACATATATAGTTATACACTGCCTTAAGAGACATGACCTGTGACCCTGCAGACGTACTCATGGAACGTTTTAATGTTTTGCCATATACATCTACATGGCACTATACAGCAGTATAGCATCCTGCCATGTATTACCTGTGTTGCACATGTGAAACACATGGGACAATGACTAGCTTGATGGTATGTGCAGGGTTGGATATCAACTATAGCATGTATGGTCATAGTGACCTAGTAGGCTATGCCCTCAGCCATTTATGAGCCTAGGCTGAAAGGTTACCTAGTTGTAGCCAACAGACAGGTAACTTTCAGTGGCCAGTTCAAGCAGTGCCACAGAACTGATCCACAGGGTTACTGATATATTTGCCATGCAGTCATCACACCATGTCTCAAAGAGGGACAATGTGCAGCTTTGCTAGACAGGGATGCATAGTATGACAGGAGTATGTAAAGTGTATGGGACAGGGATCTGTCAGGCATGTTATGATACTTGTACTAGAAAGGTGGATGCCCATAAAATATGTGTTTATTTGAAATTAGGATGTGTGAGTGTAGCATGTCCAACATCTCTGGGTTGGACATGGCTTTATTCAGGGTAGGCACCATGCTACATAGTGGAGCTAGTGTTTGGGAAGGCCTGTGTATGCCATCTGACCATGGCCAATAACCCTTAAAGGAAATATGTGATCTATTATGGGTCACTTGAGTGTTGAGTATGGCTGAACAATGATCTCTATATTCATAGATGGCACCCTGTCATGATTAGGGATGCCACTTAGGACTACCTGACTGGTGTGGTGAAGTGACTATCAAAGGAAAGGCTACTGTCCAGCTGCATCCCATAAACACACACAGTTTCCATTATGTTGACTGCTGCCTAGGTGGTAGTTAATGGGTACAGGGTTTTTAACATAGGGGATGTCAATGCAATACTTAGCTGTCAGATTGTGGCCATACATCACACACCACACATCTGACCCACAAAGGTCCTTCTGTATGTTGCCCGCAGCACTCATTGAGTTAACTATTGCTCCTAGCTCATAGTCATTTTCAAACTTCAATAGGTAGATGCCTTCTGTGTTATTCTGTGTGGTATAGATAACATAGAGGGAGAGTACCAGGAATTAACCCTGTATTACTGTAGCTGGCACTGGTTTGATGTGTGTGTATTAGTCAGACACCTTCTGTAGTGTTGGTTCTGCTAGCAGTCCAGTTTCCAACCAATTCTCTGACATAGGAATATACACCTAGTTTACTGAGTGTAGCTGGAACACAGTATGGGTGATGGTGTTCTAAGACCTGACAAGGTCATGATATGCTGTGTGAATCAACCTTACTGTCATCTACATCTGTACTGACTACATCAAATAAGTTGATCAAGGTTCATGGCCTTACAGACCAGACTCAGTAGTAGTGCACTATTCCTCATTATCAGTGGTGACTCCCCCTTTGTGTGGTGTGATAACTGTTGTTGTGCACCATTCAGTATGTACACAGCCTGACATGAAGCTATGATTGAACATGATGTGTATGTGGAGTGCAAATTGTTCTGACATTTGTATAAAATACACCCTGGGATGTTGACAGGTCCCATGCAAGCTGTTTGTATGGCTTTAGAGAGTGCAGCTTGTACCTGCATAGTTGTTATTACAGGGGCTCTGTAGTGTACATGGATATATAAATATATGTACCTGTTGGGGGGAGGTGAGAGTGGGTTTAGGTTATCCAAGACCCTATCTGGATGAACAAGTGCTATTTCTGTAGGTGCAGTACTTCTCATGCCATAGTGCTGTGAAGCATGGCAGGTTTTGTTGTTGCCATTATAATTCATGACACAGCTATAGAATGCTCTGTGGTTGGCCTCATAATATGTGGCTGATTAGTTTCACAGTAGCTTTGTGTGGTTTTATATGGTGTATCTGCATCTTACTGAGGTTGACCAGGGATCACCTCCACTCATGTGTGTTCACTCTTGCAACAGTTACTACCTTCTGTGGTACAGTTTAAGGCAGGGTACCACTTGTTTGCCTTCTTGTTTGTGTTGGGTTGAATCTTGCTTCTGTTTCAGTGGCACAATCACTGCACTTATGTGAGTGCTTACAGCACATTTATGTAGGATTCAGCATTTGCACATGCATTGTCCATCTGCATGGGTGCCATGACAGTCACCACTTCACTCTTAAGAAACACAACATTGGTTTTGGAGACTGACTATGTGTAGCATACTGTTAGCCCTGTTTGTGTGACTATGGTGATCCAGGTAATTGGGGTTAATGAAATCCAACATACATTGAGCACAGGTGTTTTTTCATGAGGAGTCTTCTCATTTCATAATGGGATAGTTGAGAGTAGCCATTATTATGGTTTTCTGTCTCAATCATAATATTCCCCATTGCAGCACAATATGAAAGTTGGGAATTCTGAGGCATGGTGGGTGATCTGTAGCAAGGTGCAAATTGGATTCCACTTTGGCACAAATGTAGTTGCTCAGCATAATGCATCTGAAGTTAAGCAAGTGCAACTAGCGTGGGGGTGTACATATCATTCAGGAATATGGACACACCTGTGGCCTGTGTGTTCCAATAAAGGATAATGGCCAAGAGGTGAGGTATGTGTTATAACATGGTCATAGGTTCATAGGTTCATACTAGGCTATCTGCCCTAGGGCATTTATAAGCCTAGCCAGAGTGTGTTTGGCTTTCGCCACCTATTTTAAATTAATTTTGCTATGCCCTTTTTCGAGGTTAGTATACTGTGCCTCTGTCTAACAGTGACACAGAAGTGATACCCAGGGTAAACCTACGATCTCCCATCCACTCATCAAGATTCCTCTTGAAGAGAGTCAATGAGGGACTCTGCCTAACCTGGACTGGGATTTTATTCCAGAGTGAAGGGAGCCTCTGGGTTATGAATCTGTCCCTCCAGCATGTCCTATTTATTTCAGTGCTGAAGTTCAAGTCTCTTGAGCGCATAGCTCGATGGGATTTGGATTTTCTGAGGTGCAGCATGTCCATTAATTCCAGGTTGGACATGGCTTTATACGTCAGGCACAGATCGCCTCTGAGCAGGCAGTATGCCACTGAGTAGAGCTGGAGTTTCCTTAACAGGGCAGCATATGGCATCTGTTTGAGCCCTTTGATCCTCTTGGTGAGGTACTTTTGGGGTCTTTCCAGTTGCTGCAGGTGTCTGGTAAGGTACATCCCAAAAGGGGCATTGTACTCAATTATGGGCCTGATGAGGGATGAGTAAAGAGGCACGATGACCTCCCCTGATCTAGGTCTGAATCCCTTCATGATTAGGTGGGCTATATAAAATGTTTTTCTAACCACTTTGGCCATGTGGTTGTCAAATGAGATTGCTATCAACTTGGGTCCCCAGGTCCCTAATTACTTCTTCTGTACTTAATGGATTACCACCTATGTGGTAATTTGTGGGCACTTTGTTTTTGCCAAAGGGGGTGACTATACACTTTTTGGCGTTTAGCTTGAGGCCGTGGCTCTGGCACCAGTTCTCTGTTTCTATGAGGCCCTTTTGGAGGATGCTTGTGTCAGCTGGAGAGTCTATTATGGTGCCCAGCTTGCAGTCATCTGCGAACTTGGTCAGCCACAGTCCTTCCGTGTTGGCCTGTACCTTGGAGAAATATATACCGAACAAGAGAGGTCCCAGGACTGAGCCTTGTGGGGTGCCACTTTTAACTGGTTTGGAGTCTGACATGGCTCCAGCAATTCTAACCATGTGAGTTCTGTCCTTGAGCCAATTTGCAACCCATCTAGTGACATAGGGGTTTATATTTAAGCTGGTGAGCTTATCTATAATGCCCGAGTGGGGTATTGTATCAAAGGCTTTTGCGAGGTCCAGGTAGGCTGTGTGGACCACCTTCCCCTCGTCAATGGCCTTGGTGACTGTTTCAAAGAAATCAACCAGGTTTAAGATGCAGGATCTGGCCTTAACAAAGCCGAACTGGGTAGGATCCAGTGTCTGTAGGTCCCCAATATCTTTATTTATGAGGTCCATGATGATCCTTTCCATAGCTTTGCAGACCAAGCTAGTCAGGCTTATGGGGCGATAGTTTCCAGGATCCGTTGAGGCACCACCTTTGTGGAGAGGGACCACTGTTGCTGTATGCCACTCTTTGGGTACGTATCCTGTAGTAAGGCCGAGATTGAACAGTAGTTTTAGGTTTGGGTTTAGCTCTTCTTGGATTTCACGTAGGACGCAGCCTGAGACACCATCTGGTCCCATTGATGCTGTGTTTTTTGCTTTGGAGAGGGTGGCTCTTACCTGAGCATCTGAGATATCAGGGGGGCAGCACTCTGCTGGGATAGATATTTGCCCTTTTGGTGGGGATGGGGGGGAGAGGTTTGCGCTGAACCTGTCAGCTAGGATGTTGGCAATGTCTGTGGGTTCGGTGTATTTTTTGTCATTTTGGACTAATTCTGAGCATATCTGGGAATTCCCACCCAGGTTCCTAACATAACTAAAGAAAGCCTTGTGATTATCCTTAGTGTCCTGTGCAATTTTTCTCTCGAAGCTGGCCTTAGACGATTTTATGAGTGCCCGTAGTTTTTTGCTAATACTGATCAGAGATGCCTTCCCTTTTGGGATTTTGCTCTATCATGTAGTAGCTTCCTCCTTCCATTGTATAGTTTGTTTATGGCTGGGGTCCACCAGACAGGACGTCTGACTTTGGAGGATTGGGTCTTGGTTTTATTTGGGATTGCATGATCCATGCATTCCTGAAGGTGTTCATAGAATGCATTTATAAAGGATTCTGCGGTCTGGGCCGTATTTTCCACAGGCCTGGAGGCTTTGAAGGATTCCACCTCGGTTTTGAGGAGTGTGAAATTTGCTTTAGAGAAGTTTTTTCACTGTGGTTTTCTGGGCAGGGGGTGGGGTCAGGATGTGAATATCCAGTGAGATTAGTTTATGGTCTGATCTTACCAGTGAGGGATACACTTCTGGTCTGGAGCATAGAGTCCCCATGTTGGTGATGATCAGGTCCAGTAATTTTTCCCCTCTTGTGGTTGTGGTAACAAGTTGTTCCATAGCATTTGAGTTTATAAATTCTAGGAACCTTTGGGCTAGGGTGTTGGAGCTAGAGTAATGCTCCCAGTATATGTTTGGGTAGTTGAAGTCGCCCAATATAATGGTGTTTGGAGAGACCTTAATATTTTCTAGTGTTCTCAGGAAGGCCGAGTGAGGTTTCTGCGTTTGGGAGGGTGGTCTGTAGCAGGCTATAAACTGGAAGGCAGTTTTACCCACTGTTAGTTGCACATGGATAGTCTCTGATGCTTCGTGCTGTGCCACCAACCTGGAGGTGTGGGTATCTTTGACGAATATTGATACGCCCCCTCCTTTTGTGGTTCGGTCCAAGTTTTGGGGCCGAAAAGCATGGTATGAGGTATAACCTGGTAGTGCTGGGGTGCTCTCGAGAGCCTTGAACCAGGTTTCTGTTACTGCACAGATATCGATGTTCTCCATGCTAAGGAGAGTTTCGAGTGCATGCATCTTGAGGTTTAGACTTCTGGCGTTGAGTAGCATTACTCTTAGTTTCTTATCCCTTGTGATACCTATGGAGGTGGGTTTGTCTTTTGAGCCTTGCCTAAAAGAGGCACTATGGGGGTAGCAAGAGCCTTTGCCAATATCCAAAAGCCCAGGGGTGACAGGTGCAAGCCATCCCTAGCGAAGCATCGTGGCTTGTCGAGCATGTCATCCCAGGCTGACAGGCATTGGATCCCCTTTGAATGACACCAATACTTAAGCCAATTGTTGAAATTGATCATCTTGTCTTTATATTGTGGCATCATTCTTGGTGAAGGTAAGATGCTACTCAAGGTCAGGGTCATACCGGCCTGGGCTACATGCTCAGAGAGCTCCTCTATGTCTCTTTTCATGTAGTCCAGAGAGGTACGTCTCAGGTCATTCACACCAGCATGGACAATGACTGAGTCATATTTGTACTTACCTTGGTGTGACCTGAGTGCTTGTATTATGTGGTGGATCCTAGCACCCAACAGGCAGCTCACCGTGACCTTCTCCTTGTTCAGCCTGGTGAGCGGAATGTCAGTGTGCCTGACGATAGAGTCACCTATTACAAGTGTATCAGGTGTGTTGTTTAGCCTTAAGGGCTGTGACTGTTCGGCACACTGGCTTTCTGAGCTATGTGTTGCACATGTTTTGTTTTGGGGTAGCGGTTGCTTGGGTGTCTGCTTTGGAGGTCTCTGCTGCTTAGGCAGATTTTTATTTAGAGCCTCCGAGTATGTTTTTGTGTATTTATGTGTTTGGATTGCTGTCGTGGTAGGTCTATGTGAGACTGGAACTGTAGTGAGTGTGGTTTCCTTCTCCTCCTGACTAGTTACGCCAGTACTGAGATGAGAGAGCTTAGCCTCCAGTTTGGCTATATGGTTGCATCTGTCACATGTGTTGGAATTTGTTGGGAGGAGGAGAGGGTTGTCTGTGTACATGAGGCATTTGTAACATTGCCTCAAGATTCCCAGATTCACCAGCTGGACCGGAGAGGAGATTGACAACTGACCTTTGGACATGCTAGAATAGTATTGGGAATTCCTTTATAATTGAAAAAAAGGGCCAATGGGGAACAAGGTACTCAAGGGGAGTTTGTGAGGGTGTAGTGCTGGGGTACTCTCCGGAGCATTGAACCATATCACAGTCACTGCACAGATATGTTCTCCATGTTAAGGATTGACGTGAGTCCATATTGAGTTTCTGAAATGTATCATTGAGTAGCGAGACCTGCAGTTTATTGCTTGGCTGTCCCTGTTACAGCAGTGGACTTTCACTGGAACTTTGCATGATGAAGGCACTATAGGGGAAGCATGATCCCTAGCCAGTATCCAGATTCCCAGGGGTGACAGGTGCAGGCCCTGTCTGGCAAAGCATCATGGTCTGTCAACCATGTTATCCCAGGCAGAGATATACTGCATACCCTTTGAATTACACCAGTACATTAGACAATTGTGGAATACAATCCTTTTGTCCCTGTACTGCAGTATCATTCTGGCCAATGGCAGAATGCTACCCAGGCCTTGGGACATACTTGCATGGGCTACAAGACCTGACAGTTCCTACATGTGTGTTTCCATGCAGTCCAGGCTACTGCACTACAGGTCCTGCACAACAACATGGAATATACCAGAGCCATGTGTATGGTTCAAAAGGTGGTCTGAGTGTATGGGTATGTGGCTAATCATGGCAGACAGGCAGCTGACAGTATGTTTGCCTTTGTATACCTTGGTGTGTTACATAGTGCTAGAGTTTGCATTCACAAATGAGTACTGCTGGGCATGTTTCTGGCCACGTGTTCTGAGGAGTGGCACAATTTGGCAAACTATGTCATACAGTTTGTGTATTATGTTGTCTGTCTATTCCAGCTTGGGAGGTCTCTTGCTTGGCCAGATACGTAGAAGCCTCTGTGAATGTGTATAATTTCTGGTGATATGTGTGGGTGTCCTTACTGTGTTCTGGTAAGGGTATGTGTTGGTTGGGGTGATGAGATGCATGTGTTAACCTACACCTCATGACTGTCCAGTCCAGTCATGGCTGTAGACTGGACTGCCTTCCAGCTTACCCCTGTAGCTGCATCCCAGATAATGTGTGGGGTGTAGTGTTAGGTGGGTTTGACAGTGTACATGGCATAGAGATTACATTCCCCCAGGATGGCCACATACACAAAGCTGACATTAGTAAACACCAGTAGCTGACTAGTGGACATGCCATGCCTGTATGAGCATTCAGTACTACAAGTACCAAGTACTGTATTTAGTTTACGTATTGCTTATGACGATGTTTTAGACAGTGATGCTCACATGTAAATTTGTGTTATGGACGTGACAACACTGGCTATTGCAGAAACATAGTAGCTACCTTTAGCAGCAATCCTCATCTGAGGAGCACATCACATCCTAATAGTTGATTACAGATGATGCAAGTGTCAACAGGTCTGTATCCTTTTCTGGGTATATACTCACATATCCACCAGAAACATGAGCTCTGTTGGGCATGGACACCCACTCCCCAAACAGAGTCAAGTATCAATAGACTGCTGCCACTATCAACATGATCAGGATATAATCAGATAGTGTAAGCCATCACCTATGAAGTGGCCTTTACACATGGGCAGCTGTCTCCTACATCTTACACTCCTACTGCAGATGTTACACTGGAGTTAAAGATGATATGCAACTTGTTTCATTACCAGTACTGTGCACAACCTTACATACAGTATTTGCAAGCGGCTGTTAGGTTGGCAATGAGAGGTTAGGCTACACAAACCTGAATGTTCAACCAGTGTGTCTCTACTCTCAATGTCCACTCTATGTAGGTGTACACATAGCCATTTGGCCCAACCCTGTGACAAGGGTCACTACACATTTGCATAACATGTACACATGCACAGCTGTTATTTCTTGCAAATGATACTAGAGAGGTGGATATTACATGTCTTATGTGCATGGATAGTTACCTAGCTCTTCCAGTTTTCTTTGCTATCATGCTGCTAAACTGTCAGATGACTATAATTCATATGTATCCTGTTATTGAGTATTGTAATTCCCAACAGACATAACTAATGTTTGCATAACATAACAGAAACACTATGTAAAATGGAATACAGATCTACCTAGAATACTGTACATTACACAGTTATTGGCACAATATCTCACAATGCAAATCATATTTGCACAGTAAGCCCACCTTTGACATGTTCATCTCACTAATTCACCCATACATATGCCTACTGTTACAATATATCAACATATACTGTCACCTGATATAGCACATGTTGGACCAACCCTGACACTGACAGTGGCTGGAAAAGAACTGGTGAATTCCAAGCCCATATATATCATCCCTTGTGGTGTATGAAGAGTTTGCCTTGTGACCTACAGCAGTACACACGTAGAATACTACAAGCATTACTACTGCTCAACAATACATCGCTACAAGATAGCTATTTCCACTATATGCATTGATTACACTGTAATTATTACAGAACAGGTACTACATACACAGACACACTAAATGTTATACATACCTTCTTGGTAATTGGAGGTGTTATTAACTGGTATTTTAATCTTTTTCAGTTTGTGTTTCAATCTTCTGTTGGGTATTTTGTACTGATCTGCAGGTATATACAGATGGTTTGAATGTGTGACAAGGCATCATTTTATAGTTAGAGATCAGTAATATGTGCTATCCTGATCACCAGTTGGTGTTCCAAAATAGTTAATTACATGTACATCAGCTGTGCAGCTACTCCATTAGCTAATACCATGGCAACAGTGGAGTATAATTGAGTACTCCACTTGGGCATTGTCCCTTTGCCTTACTTGTGAGGAAGACAGCCTGGAAGTGTTGTCTGAACTCTATTGCAACAGCTGTATGAAGACAAACACAAATATATTGTGTGTAATGCCTAGAATATTTGGTCTAAATGTGAGTGCTGCTGTTATATTTCTGAATATTGCTATTTGTGTAGGGATTGTCTGTACCTAATACTTCTGCATATGTTTCAGTCTGGCCAGGATGTTTGACCAGCTCAAGGCTGCATAGCTATGCATATAATGTTAGGGGGGTTACAGTGTGCTTACCAGACATATTTAATTTGGTGTTACTGTGTATCATACTGTGTTGATAATCAGTAATTGGTAACACTTCCTGGTGCAATTACTTTTCAACCCTCTGAAACAGGATTGTAACATCAGCAGCTGTAGATTGTATAACAGCAACTATTTCACATAGGGCCATGTTAGTGTGTCTCTGTCCAGGTATGTCAAGATCTCAGCAGATGTCATACAGTGGGTGAATAATTGGTTATGGTATGACAGTATGTATTGTTGTAATTAGTTTGGGTGTGGGGGAGATGTTGGTGGGTGTACATAGAAGATGCAGGTGTGTAGGAACTGCTTTAATACATATTCTATATGTGTGTGGGTGTTCTTTCCCTATGTGAACACCTATCCCTTAGTGGACTAATACTGTGGTAATTGCAGGCTGATTCATTAAGGCACTGTTAAATGCTTCTTGAATAGCATGCAGGTAATGTTAGTCCTTGAATCCTTTTGGCAAAACATCGGAATGTAATAAAGTTTTGCTAAATGAAAGATGTCTATGTATTTCTGTCATGGATATTTGCAGTTATTGTAGTTGTATTGGTGACTAACCCTATTTGGTTCATGTCCATAGAACATATTTGTAAAAGTGCATTGGCATATACTCTTCATATGTTATGTTCATATTGTTTGGGGTGGCAGAATGTGTGATTGCTATGCTCCATGTTATTCTCAGATTTGAACACTTTAGATGCTGTATACACACATATGTATATATATTATATTATATATAGCATGAACCTTTCAATGGATACATGGTGGTTTGTCCTATTTCCACACAATCCTCCCTTTTGTGTTTTAACTTGTCTAAATACACAGCTGGCATAGATACAGCTTAGGTAGATTACTGGTAGGTTACTCTAAGAATGGTGTACATGTTTGCAGGTTCTAATCATGGAAGTGGTTATTATTTTACCTCTCAGAGCAGACACTGGTAGGGAACATGTAATTAACGCACATTTAAGCAGTTGTAAGCAAGGTTGCCTGTGTTCTGCTTGACGGTAAGCAAAGGTTACACCTGTGAAGCGCCGCTTACTGTCACACAAACCCACGCAAAACTGCTTACAACCTTAATCAACCTGCATCCATCAGCCCTTATTCTAGTCCTCAAAATAAATTAACAGCCCTTGCACCTGAAACCATGAACACTGCAGTAATTGAGTTTACCACTAAGGCATCTGAGATATGTACAAATGTTATGGTGTTTAGAATATACAATTTACTACGAGCATTCCTTACTACTGAAAACAAATGTGACGGTCAGTTGGTGTACATATTTATGGTACTTGTTAATGTTCATATGTTTGTGGAATTAAGTGTTGCAATGTGACCTGACAGGGTGTATTATGGATGAGAATGGTTCTTGTTCTGTGTCCTTTTTTTATTGTCCCCATACTCCATGTATACCCCTCCAGTTCACTTATTGAACATCCAACCCAGGCTCTCCTTGATGCATAATTTCAATACCCATCATTCCTCCCCCACCCCAATCTCCACATACACAACAACCATCCCTTTTATGGTGAATTAAGGTAATATTAATAGTTATAATACCAGAGCTGCATGTGTTTTGTGTACACTTCAATTCCTTTGGATTGCTTCTGTGTTACGAAGTGTGTTCATAGATGTCTATATATATATATGTCTATAGCTGTAACTCTCTCTCTCTCTCTCTCTCTCTATATATATATATATATATATATATATATATATATATATTTAGTTATATCTATGTGCAGACATCACTGATATGTATATATATATATATATATATATATATATATATATATATATATATATTTAGTATTAATTTTTAACAGTTATACATATGTAGACTTGTATATGTTGATTCACAAACTACAGTACATTACAATGTACTGTACATATGTACAAAAACTGACTGTCCCATTTGTGGTCAGTACCGTGGAATGCCTATAGTAAAAGATGTAGTCTAAAGACCACGAACCATTTATACAGCTCAGATGGCTTAATGGTAAGTCCCATGACTATGGTGTGCATGGTCCAGAGTGCAAGACCTGCGATGCTTTAAAAATGTTTTTTACTCAAGAATAAGGCTCATTTAAGCAGTTGTAAGCATGTTTAAAAGTATTTGTGTGACATTAAAGCAGCTGTTAAACACGATTAAACAAAATTTAAAAACATATATCCTGTGCACGCAAACATGGCCACATCTGCTAACTACTCAGGATATATACATTTCAGTGAAGTAACATCTCACTATGTGCTTACATAACATTATAATTTCTGTTGACTTTACTCTCCGGCACACATGGGTTTATATGGGTGTTTCAAATGTTTATTATACTGAAGAATGCTACCTAAATATGCAAGCTGTGGTTAAGGTATACTTTTTAACATGAAAAACATCTCTGACTTTGATATTGAGATTTAAACCACGAATGCACAGATACTATACAAATGCTGTAACCATTACACTATTGACATTAACGTTGCTTCTGTCTATTTCCCATTTAGATGATTTCTATGTGTAAGCTAGGCTAAGCAAAGGGCAGAGGCGCCCAAACCCACTGAGCTTCACATACTCTTGAAATCAAAACATAACCAATGAAATGAGAAACTATAAATTAAATTCCTAACTACATTAGGCATAGCCCCTCACTGACACACTTCAAGAGAAACCTTGATGTGTGAATGGGTAACAAAATATACACTCCTGGGATCATGTGTCCCAGAACCATAAAGCCAGGGGGAGGGGGAGCCCCTCCAGTTTTATAGCTGCAAGACCTGTTGGGGAAATTAAATGGTGTTGATTTTTCACGTTAACATGCCCTTTTTAGATCACTAAGTGCCCCTATCACCCTCTGCCACCCCAGTCATAAACAGCTTCCGGGAACTCTGCCTGGAATCACTGCATTGGCTATGCTTGACAGAGGCTCAGTTACTTCATCAATGGTGCAGAGAAATCCAACACACTGTAGCTATGCTTCTGAATGCCCTTGGGCAGATAGCCTACTACCTATTTGTGAACCTCTAAAGTGCAGGCCATCACAGAAATAATATGTGAATAAACAGAGCTTTCAGATCACAATATACAGTGAAAAATCACCATGTAGTCAGAAAACAGTTAAGTACAGCAAGAACATACAGAACACTGATACTTAATCACTCCAAAAGCCTATCTTGGAAGCTAGAAGACTTTTATAAGTTTAAGGCTTTCTATTGCTTACCATTAGGTTACCTACAGGAAAGATGAGAAACAAGCACAGATGAGAAACATGCATGTAACAATACCATACTGGCTTATGTGTCAGCCTTAGGCTTTGGAATACTGGCCAAGGCTATTGGCGCCCCCATGGTGCCTTTTTTAGGCAAGTCTCACAGGTGAATCCCACCTCCATAAACAGCACAATAGCAACATCAATGATGATTATGCCACTCAACGCCAGGAGTTGTAATCACAAAATGCACGCACTCACAGCACTCCTCAGTATGGACAACATCTTTGCAGTAACTGAAACCTGTTTTAAGGCTCCTGAGAGCACACCAGCACTACCAGACTACAACCCATACTACACATTTCGGCCACAGAACATGGACTGACACAGACATGGAGGGGGTCTATCCATATTCATCAGGGATACCTACACCTCCAGGTTAGTGGGGCAGCTTAATACCTCTGAGATCATCAATGTGCAGCTAACACCAGCCACAACTGCAATGCAAACTGTGGCCTGCTACAGATCACCCTCCATGACCCAGGACCACCACTCCACCTACCTGGAGACAGTGGAAAACATGACAGTCCTACCGAACACCCTGGTATTGGTCGATTTCAACTACCCTAACATTAACTAGGAAACTTACTCGAGTACTCACTTCTAGGCCCAGTGCTTCCTGGAATTTATCACCTCAAATGCCCTGTATCAGATGGTAAAATCCCTAACCAGAGGTAGAAACATACTAGAAGTGGTAATCACCAACATGGGCGGCAGGTGCACCACAGCAGAGGTAAACCGGTCACTGGTTAGATCTGACCATGAACTATTCACTTATGATTTCCACACCCAACCATCTCCCTCACCCAAGGTAACCACAGTCAAAACCTTTCCTACAGCTAACTTCACACTACTAAAGACAGAGGTGGGAGGTTTCACAGCCCCCATGGTAAGGGAAAACACTGCTCAAGATACAAAAAGATTTACAAATGCACTTTATAAGACCTACAAGGATGTATGGATCATGCCATCACTGATAAACCAAGACTCGCTCCTCCAAGACAGGGACACCAGTCTGGTGGACCCCTGCAATAAACAGGCTATACAACAGAAGTAGGACAGTAGTCCAGAAAAACAGCAAATCCCAAGAAGGGCAGACATCCATTACCAGTATTAGTAAGAAACTTAGGTCCCTCATGAAATCATCAAAGGCTAACTTTAACAGAAAAATAGGCAAGGATTCGAAAAATAACCACAATGCCTTATTTGCCTATGTCAAGGATCTAAATGGTAACACACACATTTGCACTGTGCCATTGCAATATAGCACAAAATATACTGAACCTACTAATATTGCCAACATCCTTGCAGATACATTCAGTGCAAACTCCACCCCCTAAAGAGCCCACAACAATACCCATAAAGTACAGTATCCCAGACATCAGAGACACACAGGTGAAAATAGCCCTCTCAAATGGCAAAACACAGCATCAATGGAGGCAGATGGCATCCCAGACTGCGTCTTCCAAACACTACAAGACGAACTAACCCCCCACCTAATTAAGCTTTTCAACCTCAGCCTCTACACAGGCTACATGCCAATACAATGGTGCATAGCAACGGTTATTCTACTCCACCAAGGTGGAAACACAACTGACCGTGGTAACTACCACCGCATAAGCCTGACTTGTCTAGTCTGCAAAGCTATGGAGCACATCCTCATGGCACTCATTAACAAAGATATTGGTAACCTCCAAACACTTGACCCAAACCAGATCAGCTTGGTTGAGGGCAGATTATGCCTACTGAACCTGTTTGATGTCTTACAGACAGTAACCAAGGCATTAGATGAGGGGAGAGGTGGTTCACACATACTACCTGGACCTTGCCAAGGCTTTTGACACCATTCCCCACTCAGGTATTATTGATAAACTCACCAGCCTGTACATGAACCCATACATCACAGGATGGGTTGCCATCAGCCTTACACACAGAACCCACATGGTAAGACTAGCAGCCTCCAGGTCCAACTCTTAACCAGTCACAACTGGTGTCCCACAGGACTCAGTCCTGGGACCCCTACTGTTTGGCATATACTTCTCAGAGGTACAGGCAAACACAGGTGGACTATGGCAGATCATGTTTGGCAATGACTGCAAACTGGGAGCCATAATTGACAGTCCAGCTGACACAGACATTCTTCAAAGGGCCTCACAGAGGCCGACACAGGGTGTCAAAGTCATAGTCTCAAGCTAAGTGCCACAACCTGCATGGTCATTCCTTCTGGGAAAAACTAAATACCCACATATTAACACATAAGTGGCAGCCACCTTAATACAGACAAGGTAATAGGGGATCTGGGGGCTAAGGTAGATAGTGATCACTCCTTTAACAATCATATCTCCAAAGTAGTTAGGACATCCTTCTATGTAGGCCATCTGATTACTAAAGGGTTCACATCTAGACATGCTGATGTTATAGTGCCCATTTACCCATCACTCATCAGTCCCATCATAGAGTATGATGACCCATTTGGGATGTACCTCAGAAGACACTTCCGACAGCTGGAAAGTCCAAGAACGTACCTCGCCAAGAGGATTACTGGCCTCAAACATATGTCCTCTGCAGCCAGACTGAATAAACTCCTGCTTTACTCAGTGGCATCTCGTTTACTCAGAGATGATCTCTGCTGGCCAACAAAGCCATGTCCAACTCAGGCTTAATGGATATGTTCCACCTATGGGAATCCATGTGACAGTGAGCCACACACTGTAGTGAGCTAAACCTTGCCACAACAATAACTAGAACATGCTGGAGGGACAGATTCCTGTCATAGAAACTCCCCATGCTTTGGAAAAACATCCCTAATTACATTATACAGAGCCTCTCACTAACACTCTTCAAGAGAAACCTTGAAGAGTGGATGGGGAACAGTAGATACACCCCAGAGATCCCACCTTTGCCTCTGCTCCACAGAGGGACAGTTAATTAATCAATGGGGTGGCAAAAGCTGACACATTTTGGCTAGGCTTATGAATGCCCTTGGGCAGTTAGCCAAGTACCTACCTATGAACCTATGAACCTATACATGCAGTATCAGCACATGCTGATAGCGTAATTTACTGTTCAGGTGTTGACTTACCTTGTGCCAATAGCAGTTGTGTGTGCAATAGTTGAGGGCTGCCTATGTTGGATGCACACAATAGACTGCCTACACATGACAATTTACAGGTAGTCTTGTGTGTGTGCCATCCATTTTTACTGTGTGTGCAGGTGGAGAAAGGTGTCAGTCCCTAGATGCCTACACTCAGTGTGTGTGCTATACATTCCCTCCTTGCCAAAGTATGGGCATACTGGGTACACCTCCATCTGCATACTGGGGCTGGTTCAGGGTGTTTGTGGTCTGTGTACCTCTGTGCCTGTGGGGCCCTTGGCAATGGTGGTGGGCTGTGAGAGCCTTCACCATTCAGTGCCTGCTGCAGCTGTTTCCGCAGGATCATATTGTGTAGCATGGCACATAATATGAAGATGTGGGCACACGTACCTGGAGACTACTGCAAGGCTCCACCAGATATGTCCAAGCAATGGAACCATGATTTAAGCATCCCAATGCACTCTTTATGATGATTATGGTTTGTGTGTGTGCCTCATTTTGGCATTCTTGCATGGGTGTGTGTGCATTTCTGATGGGAGTCATCATCCACGGTTCCAGTGCATAGCCAGCATTCCCCACCAGGTGGTCATTTGGGATGTCCCCCCTGGCAAATACCTGATACAGCTGTGAGGAATGCCAGATGTGGGAGTCATGATAGCTTCCAGGGCTGCCAGCACACACATCCATGATAATGCCCTGGGCATTGTACATGACCTGGCAGTTGATGGAGGGGTATCCCTTATGGTTTATGTAGTGCCTACCCTGCTCACTGGGTGGTGACTTTATGTGTATGTGCATGCAGTCTATTGCACCCAGTACCCCTGGATATTCTGCCCCACAATGGAAGAGACGCATATCGCTGGCCATCTCCTCCTGCATTCGGGGGAAGTATATGTGCTCATTGGCATGTGGCAACATGGCATCCAGGAACTGGTGAAGTACCCTGGATGCTGATGCCTGTAAGATCCCCATGATATCCCCAGTTGGCCTTTGAAAGGTACCTGTGGCTAGTATTCTCAGGCTTACACATACCTTTGTATCCACTGGGATGGGTTCCCCTCTGTTTGTTCTGGCTCTGAGGCGTGGTTGGCACAGCTCCACAAGTTGCTGTAGGGTGTCCCTGTCCACCCTGTAATGCTCTACTATCTCCAAATCATGTAGCTCCTTGTAGGTTACCCTGGGTCTGAACACTCTTCTTCTCCTCTGGTGCCTGAGGTGGTTGTCAGCATCATCCTCCACACCACCTTCAGTCTCCAACACATGCTGGTGGATCAAAGCCATGGCAGCCCCTAACATGTACATATTAAAAGTTCCCCGTATGTATACACCAATGGTGCAGAGTGTATGGGAATACACAAGTGTGTGTGAGGTGCTTTCACACTTTATACTATCATGCTATGGATGCTGCTGATGTAATTGGCTGTGTATGAGCAATTCCAGCTGCAAGGTATCTTAATTATGGGTTTTACAGTGAGTACTGCAAGCGTTGGGCCTGCAGTGTGGAGTTATGCTTGCCTGCCTTGATTAATCTGTTGCCCTTTAATTCACATTTAAACCTGGATCCCCTCCCATTGTCAGGCATGCATCCACCTGCCAACTTTCTTGTTTTGTACTTTCCCTACCCAGTCATGTGTTGCAAAATGTGTTTTTTAGCTGATATAATGCAATTCTGTTTTGTTCTGCTGTGACACTTTACTGTTTTCTTTGCAGAAGCCCCTCCCCTTTCTTGTTCTAGGTTCCAAGGTGTTAATTAGTCATTTGTACTCCAATTTTCCTGCTGCAGCATTTCCTTACTTTTTTCCTATATCCTTCCTGTTTCAGCTCTGGTGTGCACCGCGCAAACCGTTTACTGAGTCTAAGCGTGTTTTAATCTCTGTTCACATGCATACTCGGTTACCTTGTGTGCTCTCAGCTAAGCAAAGCTATAGCCAGTTCAACACACCCCTTTCCTGCAGCTTTGCTTAGCTATGGGAAAACTGGATTAGCAATGCTCCAATCCGCTTACAGCAAAGGTGACACACCCCTCTCTTGACTTCATTTTTATCTCAAGGGCACACCTCGGTGTTATAACACTACACTGTGAGTGCATCCTTACACCAGTGGGGAATCTGTGATTCACTATTACTCTTCTCATTTGTATGGCATTGCCTACTAATTCCTAGGTACCATGCAAAACACTGTCACAGCCCCTTAGCAACCCTTGCACCATGGTGTGGTGTAACATGCCTGCCATTGACTATTATGGGGAAATCATGATATGTGTTACATTGCAGTTTTATTCTATATTTTTCTATTTTCCTTGCGATCCCATTTGCACGCCGCTGCCCTGTGCTTAAACTTTGCGATAGTGCGGAAAAAAATTAAATGTACTTTTTATATTTTGTTCATGTTTTTTATGCCAATGGCTATATATTTAGCCATTGGCATATATTAACAATATAATACATGTGTTTGGTCGGCTGTCATGGCTCCGATTTTATGTTTGCAAAAATGTAAACCGTTTTTTACGGTTTACATTTCTGCATGCTTACACTACACCTGCACCACTTTCTGGATCACTAAATAGCTTCATGTGCATGCTGCACTGCTGCAAATGGGGTAATTAGCATACAGGAGCCGGGAGCTGTGCGGGTGTAGCGTACGCAGGTAGCGCACGTGGAAACAGCTCATACCTGGATTGCTCACCGGCCATATTTGGTGTTGGAATGCCAATGCTACACCTGCACCTGGCACAAGCTTCATGAATCCCGGGGATAATGTTTCCCATCTTTAATGTGACCTATAACCTGTGCAATCCAATTGAAGAACAAACACATCAGTTTGGAGCAACATATAGAAAATGAAATACATACAATAGGCTGGTTGCATGACTGTGCACACCCTTATACTAATACGTTGTTAAAGCACATTTTGATTTAATTACAGTAGTCAGTCCTCTTGGGAAGGTGTCTATCAGCATGGCACATATTGACTTAGCAATATTCGCACACTCTCCTTTGCAGAAGCCCTCTAACTCTGTCAGATTGCAAGGGCATCTCATGTGCACAGCCCTTTTCAGGGCACCCCACAGATTTCCTATTGGATGTAGGTGTGGACTCTGGCTGTGCCATTCCAAAACATTGATAGACTTCTGGTGAATCCATTATTTTTCTGATTTGGATGTATGGTTTGGGTCATTGTCATGTGGAAAGGTGAGATTCCTCTTCATCAATAGCTTACTAGCAGATACCTGAAGATTTTGTGTAAAAAGGGACTGGTATTTGGAACTGTTCATAATTCCCTCCACCTTGGCTAAAGGCCCACTTCCAGATTATGAACAGCAACCCCAAAGCAAAACACTGCCATCCCCATGCTTCACTTTGGGGATGGTGTTCTTTTGGTGATGCACAGTATTGTTATTGTGCCAAATGAACCATTTGGAATTGTGGTCAAATAGTGCAACCTTGGTCTCACTACACCAAACACATTTTCCCACATGCTTTTGGAAACCTGATGTATTGTTCTTGAGAATTCAGCCAGACCTGGATGTTGTCCTGTGTGAGGAAAAGGCTTCCATCTTCCAACCCTACCCCATAGGCCAGACATGTGGAGAATACGGGAGATTGTTGTCTCATGTAGTACCAGTACCTGTCAGAGATTCCTGCAACTCCTTCAGTGTTGCTGTAGGTCTCCTGGCAACCTCTCTGACCAGTTTGGGTCTTATCTTTCAACACGTATTTAAAGAGGTCCACTTTTTTGCAATGTCACTTATGCCCTGTGCTTTCACCACCTTTTGATGACTGTCATCACTGTCTTCCTTGGTATATGCAGTACTGTGGAAATGTTTTTGTACCCTTTTCTGGTCTGATACCTTTCAACAATGACATCCCTTTGATACTTTGTAAGCTCTATGTAAACCATGGCTGCTGCTGTAGCAGGCAACTGGGTAAATGTCAGGAAATCTTAGTAGGACAGCTGACCGTTATTTGGTGTTAATCAAAGAGTCCCTGTAATTGATGGCAGGTGTGTACCCAAGAAGACATAATGCTGTAATTATATCAAAAGCTGCTTCAACACAGTATTAGCTTCAGCCCATGCAAACTTATGCATCTAGCTTACTGTATGTTTTTTATTTGTCATAATTGTTCCCCTAATAGATCTATTTCTTTTACAATTGAATTGTACAGGTTATAGGTCACATTAAAGGTTGGAAGAGTTTGGAAATTTTTTATAGTGGTCACATTTTTGTATATCACAAATACCTGGCATTTTAACAGGGGTGTGTACACCTTTTATATGCACTGTATAAGAATAATTTTTTAAAATATGTCCCTAGTTTTGGGCCTTTTTCCCCCCATTTTGTCAGTCTTTCTCCAGATGTCTTGCAATGACAGGTTGTGAGGTATGCTACAGATATGTTACATCTCCTGCCAATAGGCCCCTTTGATGACCACTGTGATGCAATGCAGTTAACCCCACCACAAGTGAACATGCACGTATCGAAATATGGCTGAGAATGACAGTTGTGTACATGTTAACATGCATGACCTTATCATGTCTGAGGTACTATTGAGCCACAACAGGACAATCCCATACTCACCAGCTTCAGGCTGTTGTCTCACGTCCAGACCAGAGGGACCTATGTAGTTGTGGGGGAGAGGTATTGTCAGCAGACTCACATGTGGCATTGGCACAAGATGAATGCTACTTTTCTGCACATGTACAGTACAAGCTCTGATAGTACACAATTTGCTGTCCTTCACCATAGATGTGCACTTGTGTGCATTAGAAAACCCGACTCACAAATGCAGTTTGACCTGACATATGCATCTAGATACTCTACAGAATCCAGTATGACTGCTACAGTGTTTAATTGATGTACATGAGGCCTTACCTGGATGCTTCTCTCCTGTTGCCAGGGTGCCACCCACCTCCACTACCTGTGTTTCTTGGCTAGGCTGGTGTGTGAGGGCTACCTGTAGGTTGGCAAAGAGCTCCTCTGTTGCTGTAAGTGGGACCTGCATGGCAGGACCCCCACCTGTAGCAGTACAGCCCCTGGTTATAGCAGCAGCTGTTTGCTGGGCACAATGTATCAGGTCAGTTGCCCGATGCCTGACCTGATCATATGTGCATCCATGGTGGCCCAAGTTGTTAACTCTGTGGGCAAGGTCATCCCACAGGGTGGTACATGTCCACAGATTGTGTTGGCCATGACCAAGCATCACATCATGGTGCTGGATGATGGCATCCGTGATGGCTGCATTTTTGGCTGGTATATATGGTGGTTGTCTTTGCCGATGCATGTCACCTGGAAGACATAAACAGGGAAACACATCACAGGACCTCATACATTCGTCAAAGTTATTTACAGAACCTGCACATCAACATTGACTATCATTAGCCACCACTCACAACCACATCTTACCCCTGTCATCTATCAGCACAATATGAAACTGCATTGTACTCCTGGTCTTGATGTGTCATGCTTCCCCCAATGAGGGCCAGTACATTGTATAGCCTAACATTCATCATTCACCTTTGTGTAGAGGGATGACAGTGGCCATCTACCTTGCAGATGGGATGTCAATGGTGGTCAGGCTTTGCTTGCGTACAGTGTTTAATGGAGCTGGGACCATATGCTTGAGTTCATGCAGGATGCAGACAAGAATGTTATCAGGTCCCATGGAGACTTTCTTTTGTTGACTTTGAATAGGCATTATGCACCTGCTCCCTGATGATGGGAGTGGTACAGGTGCTTTGCATATCCACCTATACTGATAGGACAGGGGGATGATGTTTGCCCTCAACCTGTCTGCAGTGGTTTGGCTATAGCTATGGTGTGTGTGTATGTGGTGTGATTGACCACCATTACAGGGTGGGGGCGGGTTGTTGCCACTGAGATTGAAGACATATGTGAAGGTGGCGTTGTGATTGGCCTTGGTGGATGTGTCCAATATGCACTCATGGTTAGCCTTACAATAATTCACATTTGACCTTATTTGCTTGTTCAGACAAAAGTTGACTTGCTTTCAAGTTGGTGTCTGCTCCTACTTGGCCCTGTACAGCCAATATAGTGACCAATTATGTGGTTTGTGTATTGCTACAAAGCAAAACAAAAAAGCTCCGTTGAATCAGGCTCAGAACTACGAATATATTCTTACAACTTTTTAATGAAGCGCTTTTCATCGCTTTCAATAAAGCAACTTCTTCAGATTACGTTTCAAAACACAAGTTCACATTTAAATAGTGGGAGGTTACATCACATGATTAATCTCATTAAAAATTTCATTAAAAATTTTTACAATTACAAATACACATAAACTAGTCCACTTCATGGACAATAAACTATTAAAAGCACACTAATATTAAACTTACCACTTCTAAACTAAAAGAAGATATAAAATCCATCTGAAAATACACAAATATAATACAAATAGTCTCATTCATCTAACTGTATTTATAAGTAAATAACCAACAGTTATTTGTGAATACTCTTTAATTTAAGTAAACAGCCAATATTGCAAGACTCATTTAAGCCAGGGTCAGCAAATGCATTTAGCCTTATTTGCCATGCAAGTTCACGTTCTTCAAGGAGCAAATTAAAAGGGCCACCTCTAATGTCACACTGTATTTGATCTATTGCTTTAAATGTGAATTTGTGTCCTTTATTTGATGTGTGTTTATCTAGTGCATTATCTAGTTTATTTGTCTTGATTGCATATGTATGTTCATAAACTCTATCACGGAGTCTACGCTCCATTTTACTGACATAAAATGCCTTACAAGATATGCACTTAGCAATGTAGACAACTAACTTGGAATTACAGTGCAACTTGTACTTTAACTCATACTTTCTCTCATTTATGAAAAATGTCCTACCTGTTTCAATAAACTTACACATGCTGCATCTACCGCATGTGGACATACCAGCAAATCTATGAACACCTGTTGTATCATTCATTTCAAGGAGGTTTTTAAGATTCACTCCCTTTCTTAAAACAATTTTTGGAAAACTGCCCAACTTTTCTGACAATAATTTGTCATACTTAATTAATTCCCAGTTTTTACGTAAAATACTTGTCACTATTTCACTATCTATGTTAAACGTTGTAATAAAACTGCACTCATAGGCATTAGTGGAGCTGTTACTGTCTGCTGACTATTTAAAGCCAAAAGGTTTTCACTAGCTGTCACTTCAACCTCACTTGTGGCTGCTTCTTTGCTTAAAATAGGGTTAATTGTCCCATTAACACAGAACTTCGTCAACTAGTGACTCAATAAAGTTCAAAGGGTACCCTCTTTGATGGAACATGTCACTTAATAAGTTGCATTTGTCTAAAATGTCATTGTCTAGTGATATCATTTTGGCTGCCCTGATTAATTGACCCTTTATTATCGAACGCTTCTGAGAAAGTGGATGAGAACTAGTGAAATGCAAAAATTAATTACAATAGGTGTCTTTCCTAAAGATTTTAGAAATGTATCTGTGATTTACAATATCTTTAAATAATTTAACATCCAAATAATCAATAGAAGAATATTGAAAATTAAATGTAAATTTAAGAAAATCTGTTGAACTATTCAAATACTCCACAAATGTTTTTCTTGACATTCATCACCACAAAACAAAATGAAAATATCATCCAGAAAACACGTATAATAAATGATTTTCGCCATGTGAAACAAGTTGAAAACAAATTGTTTTTCCCAATAAACAATAACGGTGTTTGCAAAACTCCCGCCACATGGGGAGCCCATAGCTACACCACGTTTTTGGAGATAAACATCATTTTGAAATGTAAAGTAATTATTGGTAAGGATGATGTCTAACAAAACTTCAACTAGGTAAATTTCCTGATTAGATACCTCTTTGCTACTAAGTGTAAGGCTAACCCATTCAAGACCTTCAGCATGTGGAATTGAAGTGTATAATTCTTTAACATCAATAGTAAGGAAATTATTGTCTACATCAAAGTCTAAGTTGTTAATATTCTGTAAGAAAGACCATGAATCCTTTCAAACTTGAGGCTCAGATAATAAATACTTATTCAATATGCTGTCAACAACTTTAGCACAAGGATATGTGATAGAGCCTCGACCATGTCATAAGTATGTGTGTGTGTGTGTGTGTGTGTGTGTGTGTGTGTCATGTGTATATATATATATATATATATATATATATATATATATATATATATATATATATATATATATATATATATATATATACAGATATATATATAAACATATTTTTATATATATGTTTCTCCATACATGTATATCTGTATATGTATAGATACAAAACCTGAGTAAATTCACAGAGCTTTTTCTCTACTGTTGAAAGACTCTACTGCATGATATGTTTGAAATAGCATCAGAAATTCCTACAGCTCAAATGGTTTAGTGGTACATTTCTCTGACTGTAATGTACAGGGTCCTGGGCTCAAATCTTTGCAGGGCTGAATACTTTGTTGCTAGGCAGAACAGTGGCTGATAGAGACAGAGTGGTTAAAGCAGTTTTAAGTGGCTTTAAGTGGGTTTGCGTGATGCTAGGCTATGCCAACATACTGTTAACCATACAGATGCTTAATCTCTTTCGGCTTCACTTAGCATCTCGCAAACTTGCTTGCTCCCTCTCACTCCTGCTTACACCCACTCTAATTCCTTTAGAAGAAAAGAAAAACAGGTTATAGGAAAATGGTGATAAAGGGGCACACAGAGGGAAAAACAACATGAAAGGTAGCTAGGGATGTGCAGGATGGGTGTAGGGAAGGTCCATAGCTCTCCATTTATAATACAACAACAGCTTTGCATTTCTACAGGATTTAGAGGTGAATTTTGACACTCAAACCCCAGAGAGAGGGGTGAGGACAACAGAAATGTGTTGCAAGCCAATTGGACCGGATTACATGTCCAGTGGATACCTGTGCAAAATGGACAGCTATGTATAGGGTGATGACTGTTTTGGGGACAGATGCCCTTTTTCCTTTGTTAAGGTGAGAGTGGGATGTTGAGGAAGGATTGCAGGTACGTCTGGGGAGGTAGGTAGGGTAGGGAGACAGACAAGACAGACAGGACAAGAGACAGGGGCAGTGTATGACACATGTGGGGGGTAAACACCTTGGACAGGGAGGGAGTTCAGAATCAGAGGCCCATGAACCCCCATATGGATATGGTAGGACTGATATCCCCACCTGCAGGCAGTCATGACTGTACCTTCACAGCCCGATGGTGGCTGTGCTGGGGGCTAGACAGGAGGGGCAACCTGATACTCAAGGTGCACCAAATGGCTCTCCATCTGGCACAGCTGGCTACCCATCTCAGAGCAGATGACACTGTGCACCATACCCCAGAACTGATGGCAGATGACAGGCTCATCTCCGTGACCACCCTCAGGTGGTGCAGGGCCTGCAGGACAAGAAGTTCCATGGTGGGGCCCAGACTTGCTGGGGCTCAGTGCCACGGCCAGATGGGGGAGGACAGGTGAATCCACTGGGATTGGCCTTCCCAAATGTGCTACAGTGTTGAGGTTTTCCAAGATATATTACTTAGTCATGAACAAAACATTTCAATATTAGATTTAAAGGCATGCATAGGTGTTCAATTAACCCAAAACAACAGATGTGGAACAGTTGCATGGCAAATAGAACACATGCATAACTGGAACAACAATAAGCATTGTAACAGCATGCCAGTAGCAATGACGGCAACAGGCCACCAGCAATGGTATTTGAACAAGGTATGTTAACATGCAATCAATTAATTATATGAACAATAATGTAACACAGGTCCCAACATTAGGTTTGGTAACAACATACCCGTAGTATATGAATAATAATTAGTGAAGCAGATGAAGGGAGGGGGTAGAGAAGAAAAGTCAATTAACAACTGCAGTACTGCTCAATACTCTAGCGGTCTGCCTCACTTTACAGCTACCTATGGCCTAAATATGACATACCCATATTTGTGAGGTGGGCCATGTAGACAGCCTTCTGTACAATGATGCTCACACCATGGGAAAATGTCAGATTGCTACCAACCTTAGTGCACAAGTTGTCTCACACCTGACTGCATGCTCAGTACATTATTACTGTCATACTTAGTGTGGATGACATATGTCACAGCAGGGGGAGTGATGGCTTTTCTGGCATTCTGTTTGTGGTAATGCTTCTTGTACCAGTCATCAGTCAGGTGACTGCCTCTTGGGGGATGGCCACATCAGTAGGGAGATGTAAGACAGTGGGTGGCTTGCAAGCATCTGTACATCTGGTTGGCCACAGACCACTGCTATTGTCCTGCACCTCAGATACATATATCTCAAACAGTAGAGACCCCCAGATAAATCTTTTGGGTACACCATTGTGGATGAATCTACTATTAGAGGTGGGTTCTACTACTTTGACTGAGTGGCTACTATCATTGGGCCAGTTAGCTAACCATCTGGTAACCTACAGGTTGGTGCCTAGCTGTGTAGGCTTATGTATCCTGTCTACCTGGGAGAGGATAGAGGTAGGTGAAGGAAGGCATTGTTCACCATCTTCCCCTTGTCCCTATGTTTGTGACCACTGCAGAGAGGTCAATCAGGTTTCACAGATCTGATCTCCCTTTGACAATACCATGGTGTGTGGGCCCAGACATTTTGATGTTGGCGATGTCTCTGTTCATAATGTCCTTGATACGCCTTCCATGCCCTTGCAGAGCAGGCTAGTTAGGCTGGTGTGCATAATACTGGCTGGGTTGGTGGATTGCTCCACCTTTGTGTATAGGGATGACAGTGGCTGTCCTCTTTGCAGATAGGATGATGCCAGTGCTCAGGCAGTGGTTGACTACAGTGCAGAATGGTTCTGAGACCCCATGCCTGTGTTCATGTGGGATGCAGCCAGGGATGGTATTATGACTATGGAGACCTCTGTGTGTTGCCTTTGAGAGGGCATTACAGACCTGCTTCCTGATGATGAGGGGAGGGGTGCAGGTGGTGCACATGTACATGTGTACCACTGGGGGGACAGGGGCTTTTGTTTACACTTCACCTGTCTGAAGACGGTTGCGTATATCTATGCCATATGTGCGTGTGGTGTTATTGACCACCTCTACAGAGCAGATTTGTGTGTTGCCTCCGGAATTGCAGACACGTGTGGAAGGCCTAGTGATCTGCCTTGGTGGATGTGTCCAGTTTGCACTCAAAGACAGCCTTAGGGTACATCACGTGTGCCCTTATTTTCTTGTATAGACCAAGGTGAAATTGCTTACAATGAGGCACCTGTTCCTTTTTGGCCCGTCCAGCACTTGTTTCTACCTATTATGGTATTTCTTTATTGCTGTTGTCCACCACAGGCATTTACCCTACCTTGAGGGAGATGATGTTGCCCTGTCAGGTACTGCTGAGTCCATACAGCTATGTGGGTACCCACATAGTATTGTGTTGTGGGCCTGGACACTGCTGCTAGTTCCGACAAATGAGATATTTGCTGTACAGCTACTTCTACCTGCTTTGAGGGGATTTATAGTCATTTCTGTACAGTTCATTCTATTTGACACTGTAAAAGGGGGTGGGGACAGGGAGATAATGACCTGAACAGTGATGGCTATGTGGTCAGAGATTACCAAGGGGGATGGCATTGTAGCAGTGCTAGAGTAGCTACTCATGTTGGTTAGGACCAGGTACATGAGATTCCCACCTGCCATAGGGGTGTTGACTGGCTGATCCACTGCATTGCCATTGACAAAGCCGAGGAATCTATGTACATTCATGTTCAGGTGGCATAGGTCAGGCAGACTATGGTTGGGTATTTGAAGTCACCCAGGAGCAGAGTAGACGATTGGATCATGACAGATTCCAGCAGGTCCCAATAGATGTGGTGGGTGTCCATAGTCATGGCTGGAGGCTTGTAGCTAGCTATGATTTGAGTTGGTGTTTTGTCATCTATTAACTGCTCTTGGGATGTCACCCATGCGGCATACTGTTTGGCCAGCCTGGAGGTGTGTATGTGTATGCTAATGTTCAACACTCCACCTCCTGTGGCTTTGCAGGCCTCCATTTGGGGTCTAAACATATGATGGGATGAGTGACCTGGCAAGGCTGGTGTGCTCTCCACAGCTAGACATCAGCTGTCAGTGACTGTACAAATGCCAGCATCCTACAGGACAAGGTAACTTACATTGACATGGGTGTCATGGTAAGACACCAAGCTCTTGTTAGAGCAAGACATCTGCACAAAGGCACACATCAGTGGTGGCAAAGGCCAGTAAATAGTGTCACTTTATGAATCTAGCTGAAACACACTTATTTGCCAGCAAAGACGGTGTCACATTGACAGGTATACTCTGCAGGATATGACATCTGACAATGGCATGTATGCTAATTTGTTATGACTGCAGTCTTTAATGGGTTGCCAGTGATGTGCCCCACAATACACAACTGTCTGAGGCATTGACTACAAATATGAGGCAGACATGTGGTCAGTCTGCAACACTCTGGATAGTTTACAGGTATGGGCTCAGTATATCACATACAGTTCAACACACACATCTGCACCTGTCATGTAGTATGCACATACCCTATGTACATCAATTACATTTGTAAGACAAGCATATGTATCAGAGTAGCATTCACAGGTGACATATGACTAATTACAACATCCCAGGTAGCTGGCCTAACAGTAACACACTCAGTATTAGACAACAGAGACTCCTTTAGTAGTCATACATGAGCTGAGCTTTGCTGGGGTGAGTCAGGGGTCAGAGATGTGCTCCATGTTAATGCAGGCAGGGCAAGCAGAAATGGCCATAGATGCTGGACAGCAGCATGTGAGTCCATCAGGTCTTGCTGCGGCCTAATGTTTGATGCCCCATTTGACATCATTGCATCCCTCTTCTACATTCCATTACATGCTTACATGAGTGAACTAACTGTTATAGTGCTCAGAAGTTACCTCACAACAATGCAATTGGTTAGGTTTGTGTAGTCACAGTCTGTCTTTGTGTAGATGGGTTGAGACCTGTGTTGCATAAGCAGCAGCTTGCCTTTTGTAGGTATAGCTCATGAGCAGGTGATGGCCTGAGCACCAATCGGTGTCTCCCACTTGCTACTTTCTTCCAGAGCAGCTGTGTTGTCTTTCTATTTGCCAACACCATAGCAGCACAGTGCTATAATGACTGCCTTCATGTGGGTCTTGCCCCTTTCTCTTGCCTGTGTGGAGGACATTATGGAGGTATGGGAGCTACAGCTTCACAGACAGTAGGTGGGAATACCTCTCAGGAGAGGACATGTGGAGACAGTCCGGCAACATGGGGAACAAAGCTCCAGAACTGGGTGCAGATTGTACGTCAGTAGTGCTGTTATACACATAGAGAGTTGCTAGTTTAACAGGGTTTATCTGGACATGCATTTTCTGTGTGACTTGACATCTGACAGTGATATGTAACTGACATACGTCTCAACTATCCTGATGTCCACAGACTGCTCAGGGGTTTGCCTGTTATGTTTGGTCTGTTCCTCAGACAATGTCTGTTTTTGTGGAAACACTAGGATACTGTGAGGATTGTAGTCAGTAACTGTTGACATCCATTGGTGTTTCAGTCATTATAGCCTTCAAGGATGTTGTGTTATAACAAAGCCTGTGACACTGTCAACTGTTTCAGTTTGTAATACCATTATATGAGATATATCCCTCTTTTCAGGCCCCTGTCCCCCAGGTATGTAATGCTTTGTCAAGATGTCTTGCAGTAAGAGGGTCAGAGGTATGTGATATCATTATTTATTGACTGCACTTAAGGTATCATCCCATTGACTTGGCAGATTCCTGGAAATGGTATGCGGGAGTGGCCATGAATATGGTCTCACACCCTGGATATTCTGTGGAAATCTGTATATATGAGAGTTATGTATGTCTGACCATTGTGAAGTGATGCCAAGACTGTGTAGCAGTGTTGTGTGTAGATGTTTGTTTTGTTGGGTAGGGAGAGTAGCAGATGTGAGTGTCACAGATCCTTTTTCTATCTGACTCTGCATGCTACTATGGCTGCTGGTGGTTGAACAGGTGTGTATGTTTGTAGGGGCAGACTGAGAAAGGTCCTTTAACACCTCAGGATTCCCAGTACACAGTGAGTTGGGCCAGTATCTGTCAGTGTATTGTGTGACTGGGAATCAGGATATGTTCGTTCAAACAGTCATTGTACTCTAGAATTAATTTGGGGTACTGGTATGTTGCTGTGATTGTAGTGCAAATGATTGTGGATGGACATTTATGCACCACTATCTGCTTTAACCTACACTTCCATCCCTGTAGTACATGATATATTTGGATATACATAGGTAATTGCCCAGAGCTGATTTGGGTTAGTGTCGTGTTGGTCTTAATTGGTTCAGAAGGTGCTGGGTGACATAGATGGCAGCTGTCATGGGTTTTTTTATTCTACTACATCATTGTGGTCATACCTCTCAACTGTACTGTTGTCTAGTAACTGTCCTGATGTGTCGCTCATATGTTTTGTATGTTGACCACAACAGTTGTGGGTTTCTGAGAAATCAATGGGATGATGTGAGCATTGACATCAGTAAATTTTGACATTCATTTGTGTTTCAGACCTGAAATCTGTCTGGCATTATATGTTAAGGAATGCCATGCCACTCTAGCAGACTTCTATGCATATGAGAGCTATATTTAAAACATGTCACTATTGTTTGTCATTTATCCCCCCCATTTGTTGGTGTGTCTGCAGATTTCTTGCAGTAAGGGGTTGGTTATCTGTCTATATATCTCTGAATATATATATATATATATATATATATATATATATATATATATATATATATATATATATATATATATATATATATATATATATATATATATATATATATTTATATATATATATATATATATATATATATATATATATATAAAATTATATAAAATACATATATGTACACATACATGTATATATATATATATATATATATATATATATATATATATATATATATACTGTGTGAACTTCTAAATATAAAAAAAATAAAATGAAAAGCGGCTGCAACAAAAGATAAACTTAAATATTTAAATAAATAAACATACGCAGACTAAGAACAGATAATTAAGCTTTCGTTCTTTATAGGTGATAGAACTTTTTCAGAATGCAATACATTTGAATGACAGTATGATAAATACTAAGATACATACTATGTGAGAGAACATTAGAATCTTATTAATGCTTATATACATTAACCAATGAACTAGCAGTATACATTCAAACTGAATAAAAGAACACTTGTAAAACTGAATATATGCAAATTAATCAGTTAAATCATCTCAGAGCACATTTTATGTTTATATTTTCATTTAAACAAGGGGAAGCTTCAGAGTTCAACAGTAGCTGCCACTTAAGTTTCCTTAGTTCCAAGTAGGTATCTGTATTACCTAAGAAAACATCAACCTGTTCCAACACCAAAAACTGAAACTTAACAAAATTAGCACGTCATACTATGTTTAACAATAGCATTGTTCATGTTCCTAGACCTAATAGCCCCCATATGCTCTTTAATTCTGTTTGACAGTCTTCTAGAGGTTTCCCTACATAAAAGCTGCTGCACAAAGAACAAATATCAGCATATACAACAGAAGATGAGTGACAATTAAACTGTCCAGAAAAAGTGACAGTATAGTTGGAGTGTGGGAACTTATAAACATAGCATAAATAGATGTAGGGGTACACAACACATTTATGACAGCAAAACATTCCTGGAGCTGTAGAATTAGAGTTAGGTGTTTCTAAAATAAATTGTTTAGCCCTGTTTTCAAAACAAGTCCTTCTGTTCCTGGATCTTTTAAAAGTAAATGAGGGTGAGGTACCAAGAGAAGATCCATTCTGCTGTGTTTCTGTCAATATATCCCAGTTTTACTATAAAATCTGTGTAATTTGTGTCATATCCCTAGATATGGGTAATGGAAAAACTTTGAGTTCTGTCAGTGTCAGAAGGTTTAAAGCCACATCTTAAAATAGGTAAATGTTTGGTGTATCTGTTAATAGCTACCTCATTAAATAAGTTCTTAACAAGAGTTTGAGGATAGTGTCTCGTAAAACATATGTTTCAATAGTGTAGCTTGTGTTTTGAAATCATTATCATGACTGGTGATCCTAAAAATGCAGATAAATTGTCCCTTTATTAATTTTTTCTTCATAAAAAATGGATGTTGACTTGTGAAATCCAAATAGTTATTTTTATATGTTTCTTTTCTGTAAACTGTTGATTTTAATTCACCTGTAGAAAGTTGATCTATTTTGGTGTCTAGGAAAGTAATAGAGTGACCTTGACTAGATATTACTAGTTTAAGAAAATCCAAGCTTTTTCTCATGTCAAATATGAATGTATCAAGACTCTGTTCATCACCCTCCCATGCAAAAAAGACATCATCTATGTATCATTTATACACAATAGCATGCTTGAAATGGTTTAAAGTTGATAAGTGTTCCAGTTCCCAAGTACTGAGGACAAGATTAGCAAATGCAGGCGCTACCTTAGATCCCATTCCACTCCCCTTATTTGCTTATAGATTTTTTTCATTAAAAAAGAAAAAGTTGTTGTTAAGTACAATCTCCATAAGTGTGGACAAAGTATTAACTTTAATGGTAGAAAAGCTGGTGTATTTGTTAAGAAATAACTTCAAATACATTAAACCTTCTTTATGGGGAATGTTTATATACAATGCTTCCACATCCATAGTGACAAAAATACAATTAGATAACACTTCTTTCTTCTTATATAACTCATCTAAGAAGGCCCAAGAGTCTCTTAGATAAAAAGCTGTGGACTGTACAAGAGGGTTGAACACTGCATCTAGATATTCTGCTGTTTTTTCCATTTTCGTCTTCTTATTAGAGATGATGTGTCTGAATGGAGGGTTACTTTGATCTTTATGAATTTATGGAATTCCAAAAAGTCTACCCAAGCTTGGTGAAGTAACAGACATAAATAAATATTCATCCATAGAAATAGCATTATCAGCATTAAATGCTTATTGGCTGTATTAACATCAAATAGTTGGTAAAGCACATTATCATCCAGTGTGTTTCCTATCTTATCTATGTACACATTTTGTTCCATTAACACTATACCTATTCCCTTACCATTACACATTATACGTAAGCTTTTGTTATGAGTTAAATCAGATAGTGCTTTTCTTTCAGGTATAGAAATATTATGCCATTTGTTACATAAATTGGAAAAACATAACTTTCTGAAATCCCTCTCACATACTTTCATGAACATTTGTATCAAGTTGTGTAGTCTGGGATTGTAAAGGCTTTTCAGTCTAAGTGTTAGGACATGAGAGGCAGAAATATCTGAATCATCAGAGTCATCAGAAACACCAGTGTTAGAAGTAGATTTTACATTATGTAAAAATTTCAGATTTAATTTCCTAGCATATAGACGTAGGTCTAGCAGTAGATTTGACAATTGTGCTCTTTGAGAAGGAATGAAATTCAGACCTTTATGTAAAATAGTAATTATCTTTTGAAAATATCCTATCAGTGAGGTTGAATACAGCAAAACACATTTGTTGTAACACCAAGTCAAAATCCTGTAAGTTACTATTAACTGCAGTAGGCATACTATCTTGTAAGCTGCCGTCATATCCCTTCTCAGAAATACTTGCAGAGAGCCTGACAACAGCATTTGTATCATGTAAATGGTGTTAACTGCAGCAGGCATACTAATGTGTTCTCAACTATCATTTCCCTTCATAGAAGTACTCTTAGGGAGCATTACATTAGCATTTAGATCATATAAATTAGTGTTAACAAAAGTATGCTTATCATCATGTAAATTAACATAATTTATATTGTGCATCAAATTATCAGAGAACCTGACAACAGTGTCCAAAGTATGTCTGGAATCATGTTGTGCATTGCTATAATAAAAGAAAGATGTAGTTCCTAATTCCAATGAAAACTTCTGGTAACTATCCTTTCTCCAGGGTTCTGAAACTTCCATGGACCTCCGTTTTTTGTAAGGCTCCTTCTTCTCCCTCTCACTTTCCCCTTGTACAAAACTTTCCATGGGGATTGAACTAGAGATATATAGGAATGGGCAGCATTGGAATGAGCTGGTGACAAAAAAGTAGAATTATCACTTTTGTTGTTTACATTTAGTACATTCACAGTGATAGGGGGAGTGTCCGCTACACTTACTATGGTAATTGTTGGGTTGCTATGGTTACTAGAGCCATCCAAACTGTGATGAGAAAGTCTATTAGAACTCTTGGCATTGTTTATATTAGAACTAGTTGCACTGTTATGTAAAGGAAGTCCATTGGAGTTCATGGAGTTGTTGAATCCAGTAGTATTCCTTGTGCTTTGATTAATTACTGACAAACGGTTATTAGCTGTAATGAAGAACCTGCCCCTTGCATTTTTTCTATTAACAGGATATGCAAGACTATTTTTATACTGATAAATGTCCCTATTACGTTTTTGTTTTTTAGTGTTAATTAAAGCTGTGACATACCTTTCTAATCTTTGATTAATGCCCTTATACAAGTTCATACAAAGGGAAGTCATTGTTTTGTAGAACTGCCATGTTAAGGTCATTAATTTGGGTTCTCAATTCTTCAGTTCTGATCTTGTTATCTGCATTTATGATCTGTAGTGTCTGCACACCCGTGTTGTTATACAAACTCTTGAATGTCTCATATAGAGTGGCATTAGAGGAAGCAATATTAGGAAACTTGCTAAATCTTAATCCTTGATGCACTATTTGTTGGCTAATGCAAGTATCCAAATACAAAATATGATACTCTATATTTTTGAATGTTAGTCTCTCTCTAACTTAAAGATGTCTGATTTGCAGTTATCAGACAAGCAATCAGAAATAAGACTAGGAGAGTCATTGCTTGCACACAGCAGATTGAATCTTCTCTTGGTACCTCACCCACATTTCCTTTTAAAAGATCCAGGAACATAAACGCTTGTTTTGAAACCAGGGATAAACAATTTATTTTAGAAACACCCATCTCTGATTCTACAGTTCCAGGAATGTTTTGTTATCATAAATGTGTTGTGTGCCCCTACATTGATTTATGCTCTGTTAAGTTCCCACACTCAACTATACTCTCACTTTTTCTAGACAGTTTAATTATCACTCATCTTCTGTTGTATATGCTGGTACTTTTTCTTTGTGCAGTAGCTTTTATGTAGGAAAAACCTCTAGAAGACTGTCAGACAGAATTAAAGGGCATTTGGGGTCTATTAGGTCTAGTAGCATGAACAATACTATTGCTAAACAGAGTATGACATGCTAATTTTGTTAAGGTTCAGTTTTTGGTGTTGGAACAGGCTGATGTTTTCTTTGGTAATACAGATACCTACTTGGAACTAAAGGAACTTAACTGGCGCTACTGTTGAACTCTAAAGTTTCCCCTGGTTTAAATGAAAATTTATCATACTGTCATTCAAATGTATTGCATTCTGAAGAATTTCTACCACCTATAAAGAATGAAAGCTTAATTATTTGTTCTTAGCCTGCATATTTTTATTTATTTAAATATTTAAAAGTGTATCTGTTGTTGCAGTAGCTTTTCATTTTACTTATTTTTTTATATTTAGACGTTCAGAAAGTATAAGTATTATATCTCCTATTTTTGCGGTCATATATATATATATATATATATATATATATATATATATACATACACACACACACACACACACACACACACACACACACACACACACACACACACACACACACACACATGCATATATAGGTATGTAACAGTACTGCAGATATATCATTTCACCTTATGTTGAATGAATGTTGTGCATGATATGTTTGTAAAAACATTGCCACTTCCTACAGCTCAAATGGTGTAGTTGTATGTTGCTGTGATTGTTGGGCACAGGGTCCTGGGCACCAGGCTAGGAGATGAGTGCTTTTTTTTCATTAATGTTAAATGACCAGAATGAATGATATGTTTGTAAAAGCTGTGCAGATTTCAGTAGCTCAGATGGTGTAGTGGTACATTGCTGTGATTGTGGTGTACAGTATCCTGTGTTTGAGACTTGGCAGGACTGATTATTTTGTTGCTGGGCGGAAAAAGGACTGATGGAGACAGACTGATTAAGCACTTTTAAGCAGTTCTAAGTGGGTTTATGTGGTTTTGCTCAGTGTCAAGCATTGCTAAGAGACAGTTAAACCCTCTTAGCTTCACTTAGCACCACTTACTCCCACTTACACCAACATTAGCTATGTCTTTCAGCTTTTCCCGGTTAGGGGTCGCCACAGTGGAACTCTGGTCTGCTAATGATTGGCAGTGAATTTTTACGGTGCCGAGTTGCCAGCCCGATGACCAGCCTTCAGAGAAGGTGCACCCATTCATGCAAGCACCAACCTGCATGTCTTTAGACATCACTTGACCACAGGGAGGACATGCAGACTCCACACAAAAGGTGTTCCAGCTGAATCAAATTGGAGAACCTCTTGCCGTGAGGTGACAATGCTAACCGCTGCACCACTGTGGTTTCTTTAAAGAAAAGAAAAAAAGGGTGATAGGAAAGTGGTAAAATTGGGGCAAGCAGCAGGTAAAACATTATGAAAAGCAGCTAGGGATGTGCAAGACAGGTTTAGGAAAGGACCATAGCTCTGCACTTCTTTGGCAGCAATAGCTGTGAATTACATGTGTAGAATTTTTAATTTACAGCCTCACACCCCCACAGGGAGGGGTGTTGGTAACAGACATTTGCAGCATAATAAGTGGGTTGATTGATTAGTTTCACTGTACATGGGGGTGAAATGTAGAGCTATATATGGGACAATGTTTTTTTATGGGACAGATGCCCTTTTTTTTTTTTTTTTTTTTAAGGTGAGAGTGGGATGTTGGGGAAGGGCTGTAGGTATGTTTGGGGAGGTAGGTTGAGTGGGATAGGTTGAGTTTGCAGACAGACAAGACAGCAGACAAGGGTGGTATATGACACATGAGGGGGTAAGCACCTTTGATGGGGAGGGTGGTTGGGAATCCTAAGCCAGTGAGCCGCCAAATGGACCGAAGGTAGCTGTGCTGGGGGCTGGATGGGAGGAAAGCGCACTCCCTCTCCAACACCGGACATGTTCCTGCAGAGATAAAACTAAACAGGTTATGGCTGTATTCCCGCCTGCAAAGTTTAAATAAGGCCATATCCCTACCCTTTGCCATCATTGGACCATTTCGAAAATTCTGAGCATGGCTTAGCAACTCATAAACCCGCTAAGCTGAGTTGAACGGTGCATAAAGGGGTAATTGATGAGCACTGCTTAACAGTGCGAAAATCCACTTAGCTGAGCTACCTGCTACTTAGCAATCATGTCTAAGCAATGCATAAACCTGGTAACCATAGCGGAGCATTGCTGACCATTGCTCACTTTTCGTTTTAGATAACTATCAGAATAATTACTTCTTTTAGTAGGTGTATATGATTTACTTTACATGACATCTCTCTATGCGCTTTCATTATATTACCTTGGGGTGTGACTATACTGTATGGGACGCGTGTATATATGGGTTATTTCCCATATTATATGCACTCACACTTCCATTTTACACAAACGATACTTCCCTAGTTGACAAAAAGCAGTTACATAATTTAAGTTTAAAAAAATAATTTTAACACTGCTTTCCTATATAAAACTAACTTGCTTGTCTTGCTTCTCAAACCATGACCGCCTGCATGTAAAGCTGGGACTCCAACCACTACACTATCTCAGCTTAGGAATTTTAGCTGTATATTTTTACTTATCTCCTATGGGATGTTTAAGCATGGCTAAACAGAGGGCCATAATGCGCACACCCACTTAGCTATGCTTAAAAAACTTTCCTTAGCATGTAAAAAAAAAGATTTATTATATTATTATTATATTATTATTTTATATAGAGAGTACTGTGGTTTTTGATAAGTCATTGAGGACTGCAGCCAGGGAATAATGACACACATTTGACTTTCAGACTTCTATCCTTTGGAAATTCATGCTAATGCATGACCTGTTTTCTATCAACTTTTTAAGTTTGTAAGGGCAATATTTAAGTAGTGTCCCTATTTTTAAGGCTTTGTTCCCCCATTATTTGTGCCTTTGTCCACATGGACTGCTGTCAGGGAATAATGGCATACATTTAACTTTCAGACATCTATCCTTCTAAGGTTGTAAGGGCAATATTTCAGTAGTGGCCCTATTTAGGACTTTTCCCCCCATTATTTGTGCCTTTGTCCACATTTCGCTTTAGCAGGTTGAAAGATGTCGTACGGCACTTTTACAATGCAGGGGTTGTGTCACAGAACCTGTCATCACACACAAACGATACTTCCCTAGTTGACAAAAAGCAGTTACTACATAATTTAAGTTTAAAAAAATAATTTTAACACTGCTTTCCTATATAAAACTAACTTGCTTGTCTTGGTACTCAAACCATGACCACCTGCATGTAAAGCATTGGTTTCCTGCTCCCGTATGTATTTCAGTGCCCGCGGACACTGAAATGATCATTTATTTCATTCTCTAATATTATGCCGGATCAGGTTTAGAAAGGGTTGTACAGCACTTTCTGAGTGCAGGGGGCATGTTCGTAGTCCGTGCACTACTTAAACACACCCTCTGCACTCATTCACGGTTCATGTCAGTTTAGCCTTAACAGCAGCATGCCTTCATGAATATACAGAGCACGCTGCTGTGGCTACACGGACATGAATCACTCTGCGCAGGAATAGAAGTATTCTAAAACCAGTAACTTGATCCTCTATACATACTTTTACAAAGCACTACAAGCTAGATCCCTTCCCCTGGTCTAAGTCAGGCTTTGCTATGACAATTCTCTAAGGTCTCCTAGACCCTACTTCTCCCACCTCCCAGTTGCTCTAAGCTATGGTAATCTACCCATATAGTTTAGGCTACTGCAGCAGGGATAAATATGAAGAACATAGTACAGTTGTGTAAGATGAACTTACCATAGCAGCAGTAGACATTCAAATGATCACTGCTGCAGTAGCTGCTCTATCACCCCATCACTTTTTTTTTTTTTTTTTTATGGCAGGGTGTGGTCATTTGTTATGCTTTTCCTAGCAATGTTTTTTCATGGCTCAGCCTCCCTCTCTCAGTTGGAATGAAAGCTCTGAAGGGCTCGATGCCCAAACCTGTATTTTTAGTCAACTCAACTCAAGCTGACTAATGGTTTGGGCATGTGGAAGGTGCCCTGAAGCTTTGGAAATTGGCCTGCTGTCATATCCTAAGCAGAATATAATCCCATATAGCTTAGGCTTCTGCAGCAGTGATCATTCAAACATGGACTGTTACGATAAGTTTACTTACACAACTGCATTTTATTTCTTCATGCCTTTCAGAATATAACTAGTGACAAATATTATTATATTTTTGCCATAATACCTGAGGGTGATACGAGTTATGGTTGGGTTTACCCCAGACTTCCTGGATTTGATCCCAAATATGAAGCTTGAAGGATTGAAGGCTTAGGCTTGGAGTGAGTAAATAAAAACACTAATTCCTATCTCAGTAGTTATTGTTAGTATTTTAGGTTAGGTTTAGTTGCCTTTCTATTTTGCCTGGGATGTCTATGTATTCAATGTCCTCACATGCCTATTTGGTGTTCATACTACTCTGTCAGGTTGTAATGGGGCTCTGTTAGTGGCTAACGTTAGGTGTTACAAATGCAAAAGGCAATGGGTCTTGCAATATATGTATAAATGTATCTATTTTTTCAATCAAGTTATGGTATATGCAAGAGAAGAGTGTCTAATTAATAAAGTCAAGTAGAGGAGATATGATCACCTTCAAGTCAAGTAATTTAGGCATACTTTTTTGGGGACAATTTATGATGGCACTAAAGAAGAGTGCAGATACCAGTTAATTCCTTTTTTAATTTTATTTGGCATGTAATAACCTCTGCTGTTTAAAATCAGATCAGAACAAACTATGCAGGAACATTTTCTGAAAAAACAAAAATGTTTAATTCATACCTATTACCATTACTGGCTATATTTGTATGTGTGTGTGTGTGTGTGTGTGTGTGTGTGTGTGTGTGTGTGTGTGTGTGTGTGTGTGTGTGCATGAGTTCATGTGTGTGTGTGTGTGTGTGTGTGTGTGTGTGTGTGTGTGTGTGTGTATGTTTATGCATGCCTTGTTGCAGTGTGTGTGTGTGTGTGTGTGTGTGTGTGTGTGTGTGTGTGTGTGTGTGTGTGTGTGTGTGTGTGTGTATTTTTTAGCAAACTGAAACCGAGACTGTAGAATTTACTCTTGCAGGAATGCAGTATTATCCCATTAAAACTATTAATTTGAGGTGTGTGTGTGTGTGTGTGTGTGTGTGTGTGTGTGTGTGTGTGTGTGTGTGTGTGTGTGTGTGTGTGTGTGTATGTGTGTGCATGTTTATGCATGCCTTGTTGCATGAGGTGTGTGTGTCTGTGTGTGTGCATGTTTATGCATGCCTTGTGCGTGGTGTGTGTATGTGTGTGTGTGTGTGTGTGTGTGTGTGTGTGTGTGTGTGTGTGTGTGTGTGTGTGTGTGAGCATGTGTGTGTGCATGCATTCATGTGCGCGCGCATGTGTGTGTGTATGTGAGCATGTGTGTGCATGTATGCATTCATGTGCGCGCACGTGTGTGTGTGCTTGTGTGTGTGTGTGTGTGTGTGTGTGTGTGTGTGTGTGTGTGTGTGTGTGTGTGTTTGTGTGTGTGTGTGTGTGTGTGTGTGAGTGCACGCACGCATGCCTGTGTGTATTTTTTAGTAAACTGAAACCGAGATTGTAGGACATACTCTTGCAGGAATGCAGTATTATCCCATCAAAACTATTAATTTGAGCTTTACAATCCATGCTGATGTATGAAATCCATTTTCTTCTATTTCTCAATATAAATTCTTCTGCATTGTGCTGCCTGGTACTTTGAGTGTATCCATTGTTTCATTAATGTGCCTGCGTAACTATGAAAAGAAAAAAATATACTGTTACTGATAAATTGTTAAAATAGATTTAAATCATAGATACCGCTGTAGATAAAATACAGAAATTTATTACATTGTACGTAAGGATAATTATAAGATATTTCAGAACTGTGTAGAACTGTATAGAAAGCTTAGTGAAAGCTTAGTACAAGCAGCAAAAATTAACATGAGAAATTAAATAGAAGATGTTTACTTTTTTTCCTTTAAGTGTACTTGGACTAAAACCTTCATTGCATTATATTTTTTTATATGTTTTTAAATGTTTTGATTAATTTATTTCATATTGCATTCACGCTTCATAATTCTCACTTGGCTACTAAAGTGCATTGTGCACTACTACAGTCTCTGACTAATACATAAACCTGTTATCATTTGTAGACTGTGTCTCTTCATGCTTGCCACTTATATTGCTGCCATAGGTTAATTGGTAAGTACTAGGCTAGCTGCCCTTTTGGGCAATTTAAACCTAGCCAGTTTTCCTGCTTGTGTTAGAATTAACCTATCCCATTTGGCCTTAACCTCACATGGCCAATAATTGTATATTACCCCAAATAACAGTAACTACGATCATACCATAGATAATTTGAGGATACCTGTAAATGGGATAATGCATTTAGGAGCTGCTTCTGTCAATTAATAGTACAGGGGGCAGTCCTGGGGTAAACTTTCAGTTTTCCATCCATTGATCCAAGTTGTGCTTGAATATGGACAGGAATGAATTTTGTTTTATGTGGATGGGGAGTCTGTTCCAGAGCAGTGGTATTTTTTCTTAGATATACCTGTCCCTCCAAACCATTCTGGTTGTCCCTTGTAGAATCTATTTATTCTTTGCAGCATGTTTTTCATGTTCCTGTTGCACTGCCTGTTTTGCAATTGCCCTTTGGCTTGGACTATGGCAGAAACATATTTTTAGACCACCTCAGCTATTCAATTATCACATTTTAAATAAATACATTGCTTCTCATCTAAACATACTGAATTTTTAAATGTATTTGGCAGTCACCATGCAGGAGAGTTTTTGTAAAATACTGACTGACAAATACATTTACTATGTATGTACGCCTTTATTTTGATATTGGAAAGGGAGTTGTAATGCAGGATCTTACAAGTACAAAGGATCTGCAGTGTTTACACAGGAGACAATCTGTTGTAAAATCTTTAATGTAACATATAGTGTATTTGCTCTGCTATTGATGGTAACAGTGGGTCATGAATTCTTCATATCTGGTTTAAAAAAGTCTCTGCTACATAGTGAGACACACTTTATTCCAATAAAAAGGTGAGCGCTTTTGAGGTTGCCCTCTTCTTCAGACCTTAATAAAAACTGAATATACACTCACAGTTTAAAAATATAAAACAACCAATAAAAACATACATTGAAAATCAATGAGGCAAACCCCTTTTTCTCAAAAGGGGCTTTAAAGAGACAGCGCTGTTCAACCCAGGTGGAACAAAAGCCTTAAAGTCAACTATCCATCTTAGTTCTAAATATTCAGTCTCATTACAAAGATCTCCTTCTCTAAGACTCTCATTAATTTTTCTAAGATTAAAAACTTAAAACTATGTTGGATGCCACAGTCTAATACATGCTTTGCCAATGCATTTGTAAGTTTGTTGTTGCGTATATCATTTAAATGCTCCATAACCCTCTCCTTCAGCATACGGTTGGTTTTGCCTATATAGAATGCACTACATAGGTTGCACTTGGCTAAATACACTATATTCTTGGTGCAGCAATCCTCATAGAAAGAGACATCTGTAGCCTTCCTGTAGTCCAGGATCTGACTCCCTCGGTGGCCATTTGCCTATTGAGTTTTTCTGAGCAAGTCATTTAACCAGATAATGCTCCTGGGCCACACCAGACCAGAGGCACTTGTATCCAGCAGTCTTGTTAGGGTAATAAATAAATAAATACATACATATATACATACAAACATACATAAATACATAAAAACAGAAAATCTTGAAGCCTGATTCTGAAACACTCCTCACACAGCCAGTGTTCATCACCTGCACCCTTGAATAAGAGTATATTTAATGCTGTTAATTTAAGACAGTATGAGGAGGTATGAAATTCATAACATGGCCACTACTGACAGATGGCCACAAACTGCTTTAAACAAGTTCTGCATAAATTTAGCATGCTTCTCTGCATGACATTTATCAGGGTCTTCCATTCAATTGCCCCACCCAAACATGCTAGTAATAAATAGTAGCTCACTTCCTGTTAAAATTGTGCCTTCAGTTTGTTTCCACCTGTGCACACTGTATCAGAACCTTTTGGTACTCATCCAACCCACCCTAATGATGATTGATGCATCCCCATCTTAGCAGCCAGCCAGCCAACACCCCTACCACCACCATTGATATATGTATCTAGTCAGCAATCAGCCATGTCTGCTTCTTGCCTCTCCAGTCAGCATTTGGAGTTTCCAGGTCTCTGTTTGCTCTTACTAGTGACTGGAGTCCCAGTCTACATTTACCACTTCAGTCACCAGTCAGTGGTCTTAGCCTTCTTCCATAAAGCCTATCAGCTCACCTCATATTTCCCACCTAGTCTATCAGTCATCAATGTCATTCTTGCACCTGCACACATAACTAGTACTTTTTGAAGTACATGGTCAGCTGCATTCTTCAGGGTTTCCTGACTGGAAAGTACTAGGACATGTTTCATGTGGCTAAGTGCCCTAGTTTTCTATCATCCCTCTTTTATTTCTGTTTTTTTTTTCCTCCAGGCCTGCTGACCATGAGGTGGCAGCTATCCAATCAACCACCAGATGGGCTATTTAAAGACCAACTATTCCTTGTTTATGCTTGTGATGTTATAATGATTGTGCATATGGTAGTGCAACTGGCAACCAAATTATTTTATACATATAGCCTTATACTATCACATCAATGTCCACTGAGGATAGAGAAGTATTATGCATTCTGCTACACATTCCCAACTCTCCCACTGGGAATGTTGATCAGGTTTCAAGTAATCAGTCCCTCCTCACCAGCCATCTCCTGTGGTGCCTGGAAACTCTACCTATCAAGGTAATGGTTAGGGTTCCATCCATCTAAACCACAGATCAGGTTAAGCATTTGACCAGCTTTGTACATAAATAGAACTTGAATAGTAGCACCTGGTCAAGATGCATATTCAGTGAAGGTGACCTCAGTGTGTACTGCATCATGTCCATGAGGATACAGGGGAACACTGGCAGCTTACTCAAGTCAGAAAATATGAATTTTGAAAAGCAATTTAACTGTTGTTGTTTTTCTTTTCTATTCTTTTATTTTGACATGTTTTCAGTCAGGAGAGTTTCAACCTCCTGAAATGGATCTCATCTGGCTTGGCAGAATTGGAGACCCCCAATTCTCCTCATTATATCCCTGCAGTTGGCTTTCATACTTCCTCCCATAAACTACCTAGAGAGAAAAAAATGGTCTTTTTATCCCTTTCCTTGACCCACCCATCTATTGTCTACCCCACCCTAGTACACTCTTTTGAGCACTTAAATTGCACCATCACTATACCAAATAGATATATAATGGTTCTTTTTGAAAACTGTCCATCCATACTGCAGAGTGCAATCAGTGATTCAGCATATAGCACAGGTCAACTAACAATGCAGCATACATGACTAGACCCTTACGCCAATCTTGGACCCTGTCCCACCACATCTTCTTGGCTAGTGACATTGGCGAGCTGTGCTGCACAATGACACAGTCCAACATTTATAACTTGATCGGATGTTCTTTTTTTTTTTTTTTTTTACATTTGTGAAAGAAGAGGTTTTTGAGGGCATTGTTACTCTCTATGCTAGCAACATTTTACATTTCAGTGTGTCAGAATGAAGTCTCATCTTAGATGCAATGATGTATATGAAATTAGCAATGTAAGCACTTTATATAAATATATTGTCCCATTAAAATACCAGCCTAGAGCAATAACAGAGAGCTAACAAAATTCTTTAATGCAGAAGAACGTACATTATTGAAATATATTTTTTTGAGAAGAAGCATGTAAAGGAAGCTGAATGAATAGAGTAGCTACAGAGATTTGCCGTGCACATTAAGAATAGGGTGGATTATCACTACTAGTTATTGGGACATCATCTGCTCTTACAGTCATGCATTCTCAAATTAATCTGAAATAACTCTTCAGATTATGAAATCATAATATAGATAGCACAAATAGCACCACATGACATCTGATTCACATCAGTTTCATGTAATGATTATTTACATTGCACTTTAGTGATGTACTGCCACAAAGAATAAATGGTAAGACATGATCATCAGCTTTGTTTGTGTCCTATATCACAGTATTACCACATTTTAATATGCACAACAACTCTAATAAACAGGTCAGGGAGCAAGTGTGACAGAAAGAACATAGCAGTGCCAGGAGACTGCACACAGCCCCTATTGGCCAGTGTGTTTCCACCATAAAGCCCAAACTGTGTCACCTCAGACAGCTCTGTTAAGTGAAAACTGGACATAAAATCAATCTGCCAAACATGAACTGAGAATTGCTACACTTAGCAGGTTCACTGACAGAATGCAACTTGGAAATAGACAACATGATGATACAGAGGAGGCTGGACATCCTATGTATCTATGTATCCAAGATGGAAGGGCAGAGCAGTGAAGACACTTGGCTTGGGATCCAGAGTCTACTACTCATAAGGAGGACAGGCTAGAAATGGTGTGGAAATGTAGTGAAAGAGAGGTTTCAGAAAACAGTGAAGGATATCCTCAGAATTAGTAACAGACTCATGGCAATCAGACTCCAGCCTAATGATAAGGCAGTATTCATAATCTCAGCCTGCCCTACCAGGGTTGTGACAGTGATGAAAAGAGTGCATTCAGACAGCAGTTGCAGAACCTACTAGATAAACTGGGACAACATGAGCTGATTTAGATAATGGGTGACTTGAATGCACATATCAGGACAGACAGAACAGGATATGAGGGCTGCTTGGGATTACATAGGTGGGGCAACAGGAATAAAGAAGGGCAGGCCATTCTAGACTTCTGGCAAATTGCAAATGGTTCAGAAAGAGAGACAGTCACAAGATCACATACAAGAGTGAGCAATATCCAATTCAGGTAGACTTCCTCCTAGTAAGGAAAGGGCACTGGGGTAGAATCAATGATTGCAAAGTCATCCCCTGTGAAACAATTGGTCCATAGCATAAACCACTCAGCTGCAAGCAGTAGCCACAAGAGACTAGGTTAACAGATACCATGCTGAAGACCTGAAAGTTGACTGGAGATAAAGTAGAATAGTCCAAGAAATTACTCAGGGCTCTAGCACCCTAAGAACATGAGGAAATATGTGGAGTTGAAGAAAAATGGCAGTGCTTCAAAACAGCATGTGTGAGAACTACAGAACTGATATGTGGTTCAGCCAGGTATGTCAATAAGGTACATAAGGAAAGCTGGTGGTGGAATGCAGAAGTCCAGGAAGTTATAAAAAGGAAGAAGGCGTGCAGGAAAAAGTGGGAGACAGAAAAGACCAACCAGACTAGGAAGGAATACTGGCTGGCTAACAAAGAAGCTAAGAAAAGAGTTACAATAGCAAAGAACAGGGCATTGAAGGCACTCTACCAGCTTCTGGAAAGTGAAGATAGTCAGAAACCCTTTATAAGTGATGCCAGCAACTACCTGATCACCAGCCCACAGGACAGCAAACGCAAATGCAAGGAGTATTTCCATCAGCTTCAAAATGAAGAAATCCCCACAGAAGCTGTACTGCCCCAGAAACAGCCTACAATGAGAGGGTAAGAAGAGGAGCCCACCCTAGAAGAAGTAAGAATATCACTAAGGAAAATGAAGTCAGGGAAAGCAGCAGGCTCAGTTGAGGTCACAGCAGATATGATAAAGATGCCGGGTCAGATAGGGGAGAAATGGCTCCTGAGGATACTCATAGCAGTGTGGAGAGAAAGGCATATCCCAGATGACTGGAGAATAAGCATACTCATGCCAGTGTACAAGAATAAAGGGGACAACCACAGCTGTGGGCAGAACAGAGACATCAAACTCCTGTCACATGGCATGAAAGTTCTGGAGAGGATAACTGATAACCGGATACACAGAGTAGTAGAATGTGAGATGGGAGATGAGCAGTTCAGATTCAGATCAGGATGCAGCACAACTGACCTAATGTTTGCAATGAGACAGGTAGTTGAGGAGAATCTAGAGATGAGGAAAGAGTCCAAATGGTTATTCCTGGACTTACAGAAAGTATATAACAACGTCCCAGGAAAGATGATTTGTGCTTTACTGCAGTGCTTTAGAGTCCCAGAAACATTATTAGAATTAATGCAGGCTATGTACAAGGACCCAATGACTCAGGCACAAACAGTGTTTGGTCTCATGGAGGGGTTTCCAGTGGGAGCAGGTGTACAGCAGGGCTCAGCTCTGAGCCCACTGCAGTTCATACTGGTGATGGAGGTCAGTGGGAATAGATCAACAAAGTTGCTGTATGCAGATGATGTGGCATTACAGACAGACTCTGAGCAAGAATTTCAGCAAAGGATAGGGAAATGGAATGTAAAACTGAAGGCACATGGAATGAAATTAAGCACAGATACGATAGTGGTAATGGCAGCAAATTGGGAAAATCAGAAGAAACTGAGATAGAAAGTAAGATAGTGGAACAGGTAAATAGCTGTAAGTATCGGAGGGTTGGTTGAAGAGAAGGGAAGTCTGAATGAAGAGGTCACAGCTAGAATCAGAGGGGCTGCAGCTAACTGGCATAGAATCTCAGGTGTAGTCTATGACAGAAGAATGCCAAAGAACTTGAAAAATCAGGTGAACAAGACAGTGGTGCAACTGGTACTACTGTATGGTACAGAAATTGGGCACATGTGCAGAAAAGCAGAAGACAATCTGGTGAAGAAGATTTGGGACAGACACAAAGAAGGCAAGAAGAAATGAGGATATCCAGCAAAGAGGTGGATAGATTCTGTGCAAGAAGATCTACAACAGTCAGGCATGAGTGTCAAAGAAGTCAGGAGTGTAGCATTGAATCGAGAGAGATGGAGACAGTTAGCACAATACCCCAGCCCCATGTAGAAAATGGTAAAAGGGGGGGCTGATGTTGATAATGATGATGATATGATGATGATATACAAAAATTGTTTTTTTCTTCCATGCAATGTATTTCTTTGTATCCAAACTCTCCTATAGCAACCTTATACATTATGTATAAATTACTGATATGTATAATGTTCTTTCAGGTGCCCTGTATAATATATTAATTTTTCTTTTTCCTCTCTTTTTTATTCTCTTTCGATTCAATGATTCTTACATAACCTGTATATTTTATAAGTGTAATTTATATTATCTAGTAATTTGTGCTTACTTTTTATATTGTCATATGGAGCTTTTCTGTCTGGGCCTCTGCTGAAAAGGAGTTGTTATACTTACTTAGACTATCCTGGTCAACAAATGTAAAATAAAATAAAATAAATACCTTTCAACTGTACCTCATTATGAGGAACATTCTTAATTTTGAATCATAAAACGTCTACATTCCATGGCTTAACGCATTGAAGGAATACGCCACACACATGGTAAAAATACTCTCTCTATCAGTTCCATTCAGCCTTTTAGGCAATGAGCACTCTCCAGTACTTGTTGTTTCTGTAGCAGTTACAGTTTTTATGGGGTCAGGTTGCTAGCCTGACATCGAACACTCTTTCCATGTTCGCACATGGGATCGGGCACACTACACTCACATGCGCATTCATACCTATGGCCAATATAGTGTGTCCAAGCCACCTACTGCATATCTTTGGAATGTGGAAGGAAACTGGAGCACCTGGGAGAAATGCACGCAAACACAGGGAGGACATGCAGACTCCATACAGAAGGCACCACAGCCAAGAATCGAACTGGGGGACCTCTTGGAGTGAGTGACAATTCTATCCACTGAGCCACTGTGCCTGCCCCAGTAAAAATACTGACTCATATTAATTCATCAAAATAAATTTTTGTAAGTATAAAGTAAAACATTTTATTCAAGCTATGAACTTCCTCGTCAAAATTGTTAGTATGCTATTAATATGTGTTCCACATTATGAGAGGTAGTGTTTCACATTTTGGGAAAGGAATGTTAAAAGCTATGCCCTTAAAAATCATGGCTGGCTTGTTTCATTGCTGCCCTGAGATAAGGGGATGGTAATTTCTTACAACTTTTCATAGTTTTCCTTCTTTTGATATATAGTCTATTAATACAGAAGTTCCACCAAAGATGTTTATTCTTGAATTCAACATAGTATTTAGGGTGAACATGTACTGACTTTTCCATGCAGTTGTTTAGGTGCTGGAAAAAATCTGAAGTGATTATATCAGCCCTAACAGGTGGATCCATTTACAGTAGATTGCTGAGAATTTTGTATAGGTCTTCTACAAGCTGTATTACGTTTGTCCAGTTGAAGTCCCTAAAGACAGTCTAATTTTGTGGAGGGGTGGTTACACTAGCTCTGAAAGGGAAGATGATTGACATGTGTTTAGATTTAATCAGGGATGAGGAGATGAAGGGGTATGGTACAAGCAGGAACAAGGTCATTAAGGACCAGACCAAGGATATCAGAACCTACTGGGTAGTTTTATAGCTTAATCTACTGCATTAGCATTAGCAAACTCTAAGAAAAGCTGAGCATATCTATTTTTAGAGATGTAACTGTGCCATTTAATGCTTTGGTAGTTGAAATCCCATAGAAAGAAGGTATTTGATTGAGATTTAAACCCTCAGTGGTGTTAAGGTAATCTGATCTTTTAAACTTTCAGAAATCTCATTTTATGCAAACAAATCATTCACATAAATATTAAATATTTTATGGCAAGATGATTCATGTATTATGGTTTCAAAGAATGAAATTAATATCTCTTATACTGATATTATTTTGAATGAATATCTGTATGTTAAAACACCCAATCATACCAATTATTTATGATATTTCCAAGGTCCACAAAAATGCTGTCAATCACCCATTGCATCCCATTGTTACATCTGTAGGGTCAAAAATTGTGCCACTAGCTAAATATGTGGATTTTAGGTTGAAGATATTTTTTTATTTACAAACTACTTGTTAAAAGACTCATGATATATATATTTTAAATATAATGCATGAAACAATGGTTGACCCTGATTGCCTTTGCTACAGCTGATGTAGTGGCTCATTTTTCTGCCATAGCATATGAGATAGGTCTCAAATGGTTCAACTTAGCAATAGCAAAGACAAATTCACTGTCTAATAGGGATATTAATACCATTATGCTATTTATGGAGCTTGTGTTAAAGAACAATTGTATTTATTTCAAGAGGGACTACTTTAAACAAATCAAGGGAGTTGCCACAGGGGCAGCATAAGCTCCATTGTATGCCAATGCTGTTATGAGGTTTTGGGAAATTAATTTTATGTTTATTTCAGAGGATAAAGATAGTATTGCTTTATATGTTCATTTTTGTATGACATTTCTTATGCTTGGGAATGGCAGTATTGACTATTTAGATTTTTTTTAATGTATAAACACCTGTACATATATATTTTTTTAAGATTTACTTATGATTATGACAGGAATGTGATTAATTCTTTAGACATTACTTTATATAAAATGTAATGAATCGAATCAAAAAATTATAGAAAAATAAACTTTCTCTAATTAATATTTATTTCCTGTAGTCATACATAAAAAACGTAAAGTTAACATAATAAAGGGTTTAATAGAATGTCTAGAATTATGTCAAATTATGCTTATAATTAAGGAAGAATTAACTTATTTGAAACAAATATTATTTGAAAGAGGGTATACTTCAGCTTTATTAGAAAAGATTGAAACAGTAGCATGTAATCACACTGTGGGATCTCCTCCTCAAGTCTCATGGCCCAAACGTTTTCAGTGAGATTTTGTCATTGTATAATAATGTGTGGTCACTACATCTGACCCTGATACTGCAAGAGCTGTGCCTCAAGACTCAAATCCCAGAAGTTTTCAATAAGAATTTTGTCGTTGTACAAGGTAAGCAAATTTAGCACTGGAATTAGGTTCAACTTGTCAAATGCATGCCTGCCATGTGCTGGAATGTGGCTGCAAAATCTCCCATCCAAAGTAGTATCCCTTGCCACTTACTAAGTTGGCCACTTTCCTTTCTCTTGACCATTAGATTACACTATATATGCCAGTTGCTTAGTCTCCCTAGCTGCCACGTTTATGCATTCAGAAGGTAAAAGAAAATCTGTTCTGCTTTCTAGCTGTATGTTATTTGCTTTGTGCTCACTATAAACTGGTTACTCTCTATTCAAATATGACCTGAGGATGGGAAGCTTGCTATGCTTGGCTTCACTTCACTCCGCTACCCTATCCCAAATTCCACCACCCCCCTCTTACTATACTATACTATTATACGTCCCACATAAACATTTCACTTATGACTATTATTTCCGTACACTCCTAAAGTATTGTTACTACTATCGTACAAAAACTCTAGTTTCTTTTTACCTAATTCCAACTTCCATTTAATCTTTTAGCACCATTTCTAGCTACCATTTTTCCTCCCATACTGCTTTACACTATATCCATTCATACTCAAACCCATCTCTAACAGTACCCATCTATTCTACATTGTATCTTTTACTTTTCCCAAATAAAGCCTCAGTTCTTCCTATTTTAACTACATCCTCATACTCTAGCCTTTTATATTCATTTATTCATTACATTCCAGAGAAGATCCTGGGACAACCTGTCAAAATTCTTTCATGGAACATGCATCTTTCCTTCCTTCCATCTACCAGCTTTCAGACTCCACCTGCACTAACTATCTTACTGCCCTGCAACCTCTTTTTTTCCTTCTTGATTCATACTTCCCTACTACCCACCATCAATAAAATACATTTATTTTATCATGCTATTGATCAGCTTAACTCCTGTTCTTCTCTTCCAACTGGGCCATCTCTCATTCCTACTGTGACTCTATAATAGCTCTCAACATCTCTCAAACTCTGTCCCAACCACCTATCCATACTTCCTGCCAACAGTCTCCACACACCACACAAAACCAATTTAATGATGCCCCTCACTTTTACTCCATATATAGACTGATTAACTTTATTTCCATTTTAACTCCATTTCAGCTCAAACCAAAACAAAGTTAAGTGGGAAAATACTCTCCAAAAACAAGTGTCAGTAATTCCCCAATATACTAAAATCCTTGCAGGAGGAGACATTGTCTCCAGTCCTGGTCTCACCTGTCACAATAAACATCAAGACAATTCTTTTTCACACACTACTGTAATCACCCAATGGTCAGTCCCTCACTCCAGCAATCTAAAATTCCTGCCATAAATGTTAGAAGCATAAGAAATGAAACTGCTAAACTACATGGCTGGATTACCCAACATAAGCATGAGATTCTTACTGTATCTGACATTTGGCTTAAACCCAGCAGAAACAACTCTGAAATTAAACTTTCTAAGTATGATATCTTCCTTAATGACTGTATAAAGAGGAAAGGTGTTGGTATTGCTTTAATATATATCATCAACTACTGCATTTCCCCTTACTGCAAACCAATGCCAAAATTCAGTTCAATAGAGCTTCTTATTACTTTCCTGAAAATAAACAATTATAAACAAATATGTATTACTATACTCTGCATTGCTCCTGGCGACAATACAACTATACTGGAAGGGTTCCCCTTCAAATCATCAAACTTTTAAAACATTGAAGTTCAGATCATCGAAACCAGAACATCAAGTTTTAAAACATCAAAGATTTGAAGGGGAAGAAAAAAGGTAAGTGTAGGTGGGAGAATGTTTGTGTTTTTGCAGGGCACCAAGGTGTTACTTCTATCAGTCTCTCCACACTCTGGCTTTCTCACTAAATATACCATAAGGCTGCTTTGCCTTTCAATTCATATTGCAATTCCTGTTTGTATTATATTAAATTTACTTTAATTTCTCTATAAACCGGCTAAGATTTCTCTAAATATTAACTTGTACCTATTCTTAACCAATGTTTTCATGTTATATTGAATCTGTAGGTTCATGAGTTAATAGGAGGTTACTAGGCTAATGGCCCTAGAGCCTTTATAAGTCTAGCCATTTAATATCTGCATTCCCTATCTAAGCTCATTATTCACATAGTGGGTATATGATCAGCACTGACTGCCCCTGCCCATGAGGGCCATATGTGCCACCCCAGGGGTGAATTTATGGTCTCCCATCCAATTGTCTTTTGAATAGGGTTATTGAGGAGCTCTGCTTCACATGAATTGATAGTGTATTCCAGAGGACCAGCATTCTCTGGGAAATATATCTGTCTCAACTGCATTTTCTATTAATGTCACAGTCTAGGTTGAAATCCATGAAGCAAGTGACTCATGTCCCATTTGATTTGCAGATGTGCAGCATTTCCATTAGGGCATGGCCAGAGACTGCTCTGTAGGCCAGGCACAAGTCACCTCTCAGCATACCATAGGATACAGAGTACAGTGACAGGGCTTTCAGTCTTTCCATGTAGGTTATGTTTCGGAGGCCCTGAATTTATTTTCTTGGTAAGAAACCACTGTTGTCTCTCCAGCCAATGCTGGTGTTTGGTGAAGTACATACCAAAAGGAGCATTGTACTCTATTAGGGCTCTGATGTGGATCGAGTACAGAGAAGTTATAATATCCTTAGTCTTGGATGCAATGCCCTTACTTATAAGATGAGCGACATAGAAGGCTTTCCTTACCACTGTGGACACATGTGATCTAAGTTTAGATTGCTATCAACCTGTATTCCCAAATCTTGCATCACTGGGTTTGAGCCTGGGGGTGCTGTTAATATCATAATTTGCAGGGACTTCCTCTTTGCCAAAGGGGGTAATAATGCACTTTTCTGCATTTAGATTTAGTCCATGACTTTGGCACCAGTCATCTGTATGTGTTAGCCCCTTTTGTAATATGTTAGCATAATTTGGGGACTAAGTGATTGGGCCCAGTTTGCAATCATCAGTGAAATTGGTAAGCTACAGGCCAAAAAAGTATCACATGGACTTCCGAGAAATAGATTCTAAACAGTAGAGGGGCCAGCACAGATCCTTGTGGTATGCCAGTGGTAACTGGTCTACTGGTATAGGTGGAATCCACAACTTTGACAATATGTGTTCTGTTGGTGAGCCAGTTGGCTACCCATCTAGTGATGTATAGGTAAATCCCCAGCTGGGAGAGTTTCCAATGATACATAAGTGGGAGATTGTGCCAAAAGCCTTGGATAAATCAAGAAAGGCAGTATGTACTGTTTTGCATTCATCCAGAGCTTTGGGGACATTCTTGAAGAAGTCCACCAGATTCAAAAGCATGATCTACTCTTAACAAAACCAAACTGGGTTGGGTCAAGAGTTTGAAGGTCACCTATGATATTGTTTATAAGGTCCATGATGATTCTTTCCATGGCCTTGCAGATAAGGCTGGTTAGGCTTATGGGTCTATAGTTCCCAATGTCGGTTGCTGGACCCCCTTTGTGCAAGAGGATTACTGTTACTGTTCTCCTTTCTGCTGGAACAAAGCCAGTGCTCAGGCTGTGGTTAAAGAGAGTGCCAAGTGGTTCTGCTAGGTCTTGCTTTAATTTGTTTAGTTATCTGGTCCCATGGATAACGTGTTTGGCCTTGGAGAACAAGGATATGACCTGTTATTTGGAGATTATAGGTAGAGGACTGGTGTCAAGTATGCTTTGGGGCATGACTGGTGGAGACAGGGAGGTGAAGTTTGTGCCAAATCTGTCAGCTAGCATGTTGGCAATTTTCTCAGGTTCAGTATGAGAGGTACCATCCACTATAAGTTCAGCACATAGCTGGCCTTACCTTTTAGATTTCAGACATAGCTAAAGAATACCTTGGGATTATCCTTAGCTAGGGATGCTAATTTAGCTTCAAAATAGGTTTAGAGAACTTTACAAGATATCTGATTTGCTTGCTTAAGCTGTGCAGTGTATTCTTCTTCTGTTGAGTAAGTTCCCTCTTGTTCTTAAACATAATTTTTTTTCCTTTTGTTATATTACCTATTTATATTTGAGGACCTGGTTTTGATCTGGTCAGGTACATCAGCTCTATACAGTTGTTTATGTAGTTAAACAGGGCATTTATTTATTTATTTGTATAGGAGTTATTGTTGGCTGTGTTAGTAGGGGGGGGGGGTTGAAACTTTTTATTCCATCACCTAATAGGCTGTAGTTTGCTTTGTAGAAAATGTTCAGTTTTGTTTTTCTCCTGTGAGGGTGTCAGGTCTGATTGTTACTTCAAATGAGATAGATTTATGGTCTGACCTTACCAGGAAGGGCAACACACAGGGGGTAGTGCAGTGACCCCCCCCATGTTGGTGAGTCAGGACATCTGAGCCCCTTGTAGGGGTACAGACAAGCTGTTTCAGGACATTTGTATTGACAAAGTCCAGGAACCTCTGGGCAAGCATGTTTCTACTTATGCATGTTGCCCAGTTGATGGAAGGATAGATGAAATCACCCACAACCAAAGTGTTTGGCTGTATACTGAATGACTCTAGTAAGTCCAGGTAGGTGGTGTGCTTCTCTTTGTTCATGGTGGGGGACCTGTAACTAGCAATGATGTGGTAGGGTGGTTTACTTATTGTTAGTTGGACCTAGAGTAGCTCAAGGGAGTTGTACTGTTTAACCAGTCGTAAGGTGTATTTGGTTTTAATCAAGATGAATACACCTCAGCCATTGGTAATTTCACACTTGTTTTGAGGTCTAAACATGTGGAAGTCATTGAAACCTTGCACAGCTGGGGTGCTGTCTACAGCCTTGAACCATGTCGCAGTGACTGCACAGACATCAGCATCTTTCAATATGAGGAGTGCTTCCAGGGAGTGCAGTTTCCTGTTTAGGCTCCTTGCATTAAGCAGCCTAACCATAAATTTGTCTTGACTGGATTATTTTATGTTGAAAATGTCATTATTTTGACATTGCCTAAAACAGGCACTATGGGGAGGCAAGCACCTTAGGAAACAGGTGAAGACCTTCTCTGACAAAGCAGCGTGGTCTGTCAATCATGTCTTCCCAGGCTGACAGATATTGGATTCCCCCTGGATTGACACCAGAAACTAAGCCAATTATTGAAGTCAGTCATTTTTGTCTATATTGTGGCATCATCCTGGGTGAAGGTAGAATGCTGCTTAGGGCTAGGGACATACCTGCCAGGGAGACATAATCTGAGAGCAAAGTCATGTCTCTCTCTTCATATTTTCCAGAGAGGTACAGCTCAAGTCATTCACCCCAACATGTACTATGACAGAGACATAGTGGTAATTGTAGTTGAGTGACTTGAGTGTGTGCATAATCTTATGGATCCTGGCACCTGACAGGTAGGTGACTGTGACCTTTTCCTTGTCCAGACTGGTGAGAGACACATCTATGTGTCTCACTATGGTGTCACCTATGACCAGGACATTTGGTTTTGAGGTGTTTTGCCTTATGGGCTTATTTGTTGAGACACTGGTGTGTGTAAGTGCTTTTGTATTATTTTTAAAGATTGTAGAATAATTGTTCTTAAATTGTTTTATAATACTTAGGAGCTTTTCTCTCCAGCCTCCACTGAAAATGAGTTCCTACCCAGTCAGACTTCCCTGATAATCAAATGTCAATAAATAAATACATTAATTGATTGATTGATTCATTCATTCATTAATTAATAATCACATAATGACTAAATTTAAACCAATGATTATAAGGCTGATTTAAGATCCATTCATGTAGACTGTAATGAGACTGATATTAAGACGAATTATAGCAGAGCAATGGTTTAGCCATTTTGTTCAAACAATGGGGTATTTAGATCAATTATGTGTAAGAAGTGGGACGGTATTATTAGGTATAATACACAGTTGATGGATTTATTAGGTAATAATATATAGTCTGTCTATAAAAAGAGCATAGCATGCATAGTAATAAGACTAAGGTACAGGAATGTGTACAAAATAGGCAAATATGGTGTCTGTTTACAATGCTGTTAAATCTGGAAAACCACTACAATAAAAATGTCCTGCTTTGCAAATACAATATATTGCCAGAAGAAAAAAGGAGTTGTTTATGAACCAAGTGTCCAACATGTTTCACATTTTATGTGGTGAAAACCAAATGACATTTGGAATTTATAAACACACATATGATATATGTAGATTGGATGACACTAATGCCTTGTATAAACATAGCATCAATGTAAAGCTTTTCGAAAGTTTTATTTCTGATGTTGGAAAAAGTTAAAGGAGTCTGGCAGATTCAAACAGAGTATCATGAAGTTTATTGGCAAGCATTCATGAATGCATTTCAAAAACCTGATATGAATGAAATAATGTGATAAGTAACTTGCTTAAACATTGAGCTGCACAGTTATGAAATTAATACTGTTTTATAATAAGTTATTGATTGTAAACCAAAAGCAGCAAAAATTCACAAACCAGCGAACACAGAGCCTTTAAGCCAAAATGAAGAACTCAGCCACGGCTGAGTTCTTCATTTTGGCTTAAAGGCTCTGTGTTCGCAAGTTATTGATTGTGGTACTTTGTAGAAGCACATTATTTAATGTTTTTTTTTGTTTGTTTTGTTTAAGAAAATTATTATTAATGTAACATATGTACAATATATACACAGAAAGGAAGAAATTCAACATCACATACTGTTATACAATGCTATACAATGTTATATGTTGAATCATGAAGGTAATATTATACAATTAACACATTAAGATTCTTGGTATTTCACCAGCAACATTTCAAGGCTATCCCAAGCAATAAAAGTTTTAGTATGATTTGCAGATCTTATCTAATCACTTCTTTTTACAGTTTTACACCATATTGCTGTTAAATTTAAAAATTCTTTGAATGTAGAAACTGAATTTGATGTCCACATTTTTGTAATAACTTTTCTAGCTACTCCCAGGATACTCCAGAACATTTTTGTTGTTTGGCTTTTACAGATAAAGGAAGTAGAACATTCATTAGTATTATTGATGCAGTTAAAGAACAATTATCAGACCATACTCCCTTAAAAAAACATACTTAACTCTTTTCAATATACATTTAAATTTTCACAATCCATAAACATGTATGTCCAATCAGCTTTCACATCGTTACTACATCTCCGATAGACTGAAGAAGTCATTTTACTAAACTTAGAGATTTTATAGGGAGCAACACTCTGTGTATTTCTTTCCACATAAAAACATTCCAGTATAAACTTGAAGAAGTTTGACTAACTGATTTAAGTAACAAAGTTTTATTCTTACACTCTGTTGAATCACTTAGTTGACTACTATCTATAAAGTTGTAGAATTTTACATCAAAATTATTATCAATATTTTATAATTAACCTATATAACTTGGGCAAGTTTCCTTTGTAGGTCAATTTAACTTCAATGCTAGTATTCATATATTCATATAATGGGGAATAGTGTTCTGTTTCTATTCACACATATCTAAAAATTCATTTAATTCCTTACTTATGGATAATATTAACTGGTTAATAGATTCATCCAACTTATAATCTTTCATTAAATATTCTGGCAACTTAGTTTTTCTTTTTTAAAGCAATTAGACCATAACACTAATCCATTCCTTTTTAGCAAATTCATTTTAACATAGTTCTGAGTTTCATTAAGTCTAGATGTGTGTGCAATGGGAAAGCACAAGCATTTCTATTTTGATATTAATGGATCTTGAAAATCATATTTCTTAACTGTTTTAAGAATTGGTTTTATATATGCAGAGTCTAAAGATTGAATTGAATTCCCTTTTAAGTAAATTTTATTAACCAGATGAAAGGGTTGTTACATATTTCTAACTTATTATATTTGATAAACTTATAACAATTTAGTAAAATCTGTTTCTGAATGATTTTCTATTGACTTGTGTAAGTTGAGTCTACCCAGAGTATAACAAAGTTATAATTTGCAGCAATACAATAAGATTCTGCATCTGGGAAGCTAATACCATCATACTCCCACAACCGTACATGATTTCTATAAGTAATTCTGACTTTTTAGGATGCCATAAGAATGAAGTTAACATTTTTTCCATTTTCTTTACAAGTTTTTTGTTGGATATTAAAACTATTGAATGCAATATTCATATACTCTTGAATAATATAATCATTTTAATCAGTTCTAAACTATACTTGAAAATAAAAAAATGCATTCCATTTATCAATAAGATGCAGCACTCCTTCAATTATTTTTCACAATTATTAATAATCTTACTCACATCTTCATAGATTTGTATTCATAAATATTGTAGTTCTTTTCCATCCCAATTAAAATTATATTTTTCTTTAAACTATCTAGTAATCATTTTACAACTAAAGTTTCAGATTTATTATTAAATTTCAGCAGCAATACTACTTTTCAATTTACCCATCTATTTATTTAATTGAATCATTTAACTCTCCTATAGTTGGTAAAACATCATAAGCAAAAATCTGTATTTTAGATTGATAATCCTTGTTAATTGTGACTCTATATTTTTTCATTGCTTCTTAAACTATTTGCTAAGGGTTTGATAACTAATGCAAACAGTATAGGGACACCCTCACGTTGTGCCTTGGTTTAAAATAAATCCTTAAGATGTGCAAGATCTAATTTTAACATATGCTTTTGAGTCTCTATACATTTTTATAAATATTCCAATAAACTGTTCTGGAAATGCAAATGGTTTTAATTTTTAAACAAGTAGTGCCAATCTATAGAATCCAAAGCTCTATTGATATCAAAGCCAATTAGGACAAATTTCTTGTTGATTCATTTTGCTAAATCTAAGATAGTTACTACCATTTTTATATCATCATACATTAATCTATTGACTATAAATCCTGGTTGATCTTTATTAATTAATGTATCTACTATATCTCTTAATCTTGTAATGAAGATGGAAGTAAACATTTTATAGTTTGCATTTAATAATGAAATAGGTCTTTGTGAGGAAACTAACTTATTATCCTTTAGTTGTTTATGTATAGGTGAGATTACAGAAACCTTCCATAAGGGAGGAATTATTTTATCACTGAAATGTCCTGAAAATGTCACTCAATAATTTTAAAATATTTAATGGAAGCAGACTATATAATTCCATACGTAAACCATCTAACCATGGGAGCTTTACCATTTTCTCCCTTTTTAAAGCTTCTTTAACTTTTTAATTTCTCCAAATTTGGGGGGTTTCTAATACCTTGAAGGGAATGGTCCCTATTCCTAAGTCAAAGTGCAATTAAAGTTCATGAAATTAGTATTGTTTCTCTCTTTGATGTTAGCCAAAAGTGCTCTTTGCAGCACCTGCAGTGTGTCCAGTAATGACTCCTTCTGCAATTCATATGGAGTTACATGTATTGGTAGCATATCTAAATATGATTGTAGACCCATTTTTATAAGACCCATTGCTCTGACTGCTATTGGAACTATCTGGGTATCTTTCTTCTAAATTGCTCTAATTTCTGTTTGCAAATCCTGAAATTTTATGACTTTGTGCCTCTCTGTACACAGGATAGTGTAATCACTGGGTTAACTTCTATTAGGGTAATGGGGTTATTCAACAGATGTATTTGTCAGTCATTAAGTTTATTAGTAACATTTTTCTTTAAATACTTGTCAATTTTGTAATCATCAGGATTATTATTTTTATCTTTATTAAGATCCTCATGGAATTTTTAAAAAATATTGAGCATTTCTTCTTTGTCTGAAGTAAGCTTATTAGTGTGAGGATTTTGGATATTATTGATTTGTGCCTTTTTGCATGCTTACTTCTGTTAGCTAATCTATGTATATGATTTTGAATTCATTACATGTCCACTTTATGTGTTAAAACTGTTTGATATTTTGTAATTAATTTTTAATTACTTCAGTATTATCTAATTTATTTGCTGTTGAAACCTCACTATGTGTATTTCTTCTTGCATTTCTAATAACTTTTTATCCCATTCTTTCATTTTATTTCTAGCCCATCTTCCCATTCTGTCTTTCATATGCATTTTAAATAGGCAAATAATATGACTTTACTAACCTGACTATTATCTTTCAAAGATAAAAAAATTGGTTTGTTCCTTAAGATAACTCTTTAATTATTTAATTTCATTATATATACTGGGATTCTATAAATAATCTGAAATGTCCTTATATTCATTAATATATTAATACTTAGTGCATTATGATCAGATAAAGGGCAAAGAATAATTTTAAAATAATTCACTATATTAAGTAAATCTGTAGAGGCATAAATCCTATCAATTCTATTTTGCATCCCATGCACATAAGAATAACAAGTGAAGAACAATGACTTATCTTCTGCTTTTATTATTAAACCACCTAAATTAATATTACTAATCCATCTGTTTAGTGTTTTAGTTTATGCCAGAATTTTAGCTTTCTTATGTTTACTTATATCTTCTATACTAGATATGCAGTTAAAATCCCTTCTAAAATTAAATTACCCTTTCAATGACTTTGTTGTAAGTTTAAGTGATCTTTAGCCAGTCCTGCACCTATTCAAGGGATCTAGTAAAATTGGCTAGTGTACAAAGTTTCCCATTATATTTAATTTTTACAAATGTTTGCATTCCTTTTGAATCATTAATGGATTCCATGACATTAGGCATCACAGTAGAGTTTCTCCAAAGTATAGCAGTTTCTCTCTTGTTTTTGTCAAAAGAAACAGATGATAACATTTTGTAACCTAAGTTATTTAAATATTGTATATATTTATCTATCAATTGAGTCTCTTTCAAGAATATAATGTCTTCTCTATTTAATTTTAGAAATCTCATTAACAGCTTTTATGCTGCCATTATTTAATCCATTTGCATTAATAAACAATAGAGTAAAACTATCCATACTGTGTATTTAAAATATTTATTTTAAAATATAATACAACACATTTCTCCACCATATTACCTTAATTATATATAAGATTCTAATGCATTCCTCCAACACTATCTTAACATTCCACATGTTTTGAATCCTTCCTTTCTACAAACTAAATTGCTAAAACTTGTAAATCACAAAAACATACAATAACTGTATATATTATCAATAAAACATAACCTACCATGGAAATCAAGTTCCTGGTTTGCCTATTGAATAGGCAAACTACCATACTATCTCTCTACCTACTAATACCTACAAATTCATCAAAAACTATCCAAAAGCTACAGTGACTTACAAATAATTAATATACTATTATATATAAGTTAATAGTAATAATAATAAGAAGAAGAAGAAGAAAAAGATAATATTAATTTATTTATCTTGCTATTTAAAACTATTCCCCATTATTACATAAAAGTTTAGGTATCATCTTCTATTAATAAAAATATTAACTAATCCAACAGTGTACTTATACCTATATGTGTAATATCATTATGAATTATCCATGAAATATTCCTAAGTTATTTACTCACTCACCATTATTATAACTAAATATATAAATAAATAAGTAAAACAAAATGAGACCTGAGGAGATTAAGATATCTGCAAACTTACTGGTGACAAGTGATCTTATCATAATAAATTATTATTCAAAAGGAAAATAAATGCACATATATATTATTCATGCTAAAAGATATGCACAAGTATTGATGTGTATATCTCAAAATTGTGTGATACATATCAACATATTTAAAAATACTTCAACTTATTAAAATAATTAATACAAATAGGTACATTACTGAGGTCAAAGAGAATGCCTTGCTATTTCTATGGAGTCAAAAAAAGCATCTGCAGTCTATACTGTATTCAAAAGTTACAATGTTTTTAATTCAAATCCTAATCTCCCTTGCTGGGTTCAAACAAATCTAAAAATCTACTTTACTTCCTATCAAAATGGATGTACTGATTCAGCAATATAACACTCAAATTTCAGCTCTGACTTTTGATATGAGCTATTTCAGATACTATTAGTGAATCTAATAACGTACAACATATAAAAAGCTTCAAAGTTCAGCTTTTGGGATATTTTTAAATATGTTTATATGATTTTCTATATAAATTATATGAGATCTTATATATTCACATTTCTGCCATATGTAGGTATATGTAATACATGTCTTCATTGTAAGCAATTTGTTATTTAAATGTATGTCTGTCTTATTTGCTTACTAATATTCTACCTTATTCTATAAAGCTTGTATTTCTAAAATCTCACATCAAAGAGCTATTTAATCATCAGATCTCTATTAGAGATTACAGTATGTGTATATATTTCTTCACTTACTGATACTGTTCTTTTACTAATCTTACATAGTAGATAATTCATTCCTTGTGCATATGTATATAATCCATAAAATATTTACTTTTCTTATTAATTCTAGTATTACAAGCAATCTTGACTATATATAAAATAATCCCTGCTAGTTTAATTTGAATGTTTTTTTTTTGCCATTGTGAACTGTTGTTTCATCATGCTTCACACCCTGACATTATAATTTGATTACAGCATGTGAAAATGACAACTCACAGCAAATAACAGTTGCTAATTTGTTCTGTAAGTTTCTCATCTTTCTTAATTCTGTTAAACTGTTCTAATCAGTAACAAACATCTAATGTTAATATTACAATTAATATGTACAGTTAGAGTTAATAACACTACAACATAAGCTATTAACATTCAGCAATGTGTAAGTCAATTATATGTCAGCAACAGCTCAATATAAAGCATTACTATAGCTTTTGTTTACCAATTCTTCACTTCAAAGAAAAAAAGTCTTACTTTGAGAAGATTTCTCTCACATATATCTGGCAGAAAAAAGAAAGAAAAATCAAGTTATTTCCTTTCTATTTAAACAGACATCATGGATGAACTTTGACCTAGAGTTTCTTCAAATCAACTCAATAAAAGACAGAAAGAAAGGCAAGCAAGAATCCAGCGTACTCACTCAACAGGAACATTATCTTGTTCTCAAGCTGTTTAAAGTGTTAATTGCTTCATAAATGACCTGTAAAAGGAATGTGTTACACAGGAAAAAATAAAACAAAATCACCTGCACTTCAACACTTCTAATTAGCATATTACTTAGATATGACATTCACATAATCCAGCAATGCACATACTTAACAATGTTAAACAAATAAAACAAAATGTTTAACATATATAGTTTTAAAGTTACCAATTCTATGGCTTATAATTTAATGACATTCTCTTACAGGAAGTATTTGTTTAACATTTATAAATATATTTATTCATTAAATGAATGTTTTTTCACTCCAAATATATTAAAAATGTAAAACTATCCATTTATATTCCTTATCATTATAAATATGTTACCTTAAAATGTAAATACATACTTACATATGTTTTGAAACTTAAAGTCCAATACAAACCTTTTACTTAAATGGTAAATTTATTGTTTCAGAAAATAAGTCACTTGTTTTTAATCTTTTTTTTTAATTTTAGAAACAGTTTTCCAGGAATTTAGATCACTCTGCCTCTTGAAGAATATACTGTTCCAATCAATTTCTTCAGTATTATTAAAGGTTTTATTTTTGCTGACAAAAGTGCATGCCACTTCCAGGGTGTTAATTATCTTAGTTAGCTCAAAAAGAAATAATTTGATCCCTGCAGTTAACATCAAAGTGGCTTCAATGTTGTTCTTCCTAAGTTCCTTAATCAGTGGTAAGCAGGGCTTTCTTTTACTCATTACTTTATTGGAATAATCATAGTCAAATCTAACTAAATGTTAACCTATTTTAATAGGGGGCTGGATCATGCTGTTTTTAATATTTGACCTTTTTCTAAGCTAGACATAAATGCAACTATAATTTAATGTGGTGGTGAGTTTTCTTTCATGGCTCTATGTGCCCTTTCAATTCTAAAAGATAAAGTTTCAGGTAGATTTATGTAGCCAGGTTGGTGAGAAGTTTATTATATTGTGTTGTTTATGCTTTGCAGGTATACCATAAATTCTAATGTTATTTTGTTTCAATCTATTTTCCAAATCATCAACTTTATCTATAAGCCAGTGATTTTGCTTTAAAAGAAATGCAGTCTGAGACTTACCTTCAGTTATTCTCCCTCAATGATCATTTAAAGCCTTTTCCATTCTGCTAGAGTTGCCACCTCTTGCGATCCTGAAAAACGGACAGAAGCAACACCCCCTGCTCTGCTCATGACCCCGCCCAATCCCGACCCATCTGCACCTACAACTAAGCACATTTTATGATGCATGTGCATATGTCATTTGGACAGAACATCCTTTTTAGTCCATTTTCATGTGCCTAATCTACATAGCATTACCCTTTTCCTCTTTGTTGTGGAGTATCTCAGACTTCAAACTTGTGAAAAAAAGACAGAGGATGATTTTTAACAAACTCTGACATTCTGTCCCTGCTTCTACACAGAATACATTATGATTTCTGGATACTCTGGGGAAATACAGGATAAGTGGCAAGCCTACATACTGCTGATTTGTGCACTTTGTTCTGTCATAAGAATTTCTAAATTTCCATATTCTTTCTGGTCTCTCTTTTTTAAACTTTCTGTTCTGGTATCCAGTTTGTCTAGTTTATGTAATACCTCCTGCATACTAGATATTAGTGACTGGATTTCTTTTTTAACATAAGAATTCTGAGTGCCATTTCTGTAGTGGCTCATGTTAAAGTCTCTTCTCTCTTAACCAAGCAGTTGAAATTCTGACTGGAAAATTACAGCTTTTGAAGAACTTGAAGCTATAAGTCTTTTTTCTATTATTGAATAAAATTGGCTAAAAAGTATCTCCAAATTTTATTTTTTTATTATATTTTCTGTCAGAGAAAAGTTTTCAGTCAGAAGTTTTATCAGTTGCTGCTCACAGTTAGCCACCTTCCGATTTAGTGATTTTAATTAGCTGTGTGACATAGTTTAATGTTTAAAAACAAAATTCCACCTCGGTCTTAAACTTCTAATGCCCAAAATATTTCACCAAAGGAAGTTGTTTTATTCTCCAAAGACAGAAAATGTCCATAAAAGCCTTGCAACCAATTCAAAAGCAGCAATGTAATAATTAACCCTATAATAGCTCACTCACATTTTAAAAGTAAAAAGTCACTATAAAACACATAAAAACATTGTATATAACTAATTCAGCAGGAATCAAAGTATGAGTGCTCTGTTTTTAATATGGGTGCCAAGGAAATGTGTGGTCTTTCATACCTTTTTATATGTTTTTATCTGTTTTATAGTGACTTTTCACTTTTAAAATGTAAGTGAGCTATTATAGGGTTAATTATGTTTGCAATGGATTGACTTGTGTTCATTGGGTGTTTTCATGCAAGGGACTAATGGGACTGCTATTTAAACAGCCTAAATGGTTGAGACGCTTTGGTTTGATAAAGTCCATTATATACGTGGATGAAAGCGCTTACCATTTGGATTTGTTTTACTGGAATTCATTGCTGATTGCTACATTGTTGCTTTTGAATTGGTTGCAAGGCTTTTATGGACATTTTCTGTCTTTGGAGAATAAACTGAGTTTTACAACAACTTCCTCTGGTAAAATATTTTGGGCATTAGAAGTTTAAGACCAAGGTGGAATTTTGTTTTTATTGTGTAGTGGATCCACCAGATCACTCCATTTTGGTTTAATAGTTTAATGTTTTGTATAAATGTTTCATGTTAGCTTATGGTAACTATTTCTGAAAAATTCTGGATTAAATAAATAGACAAAAGAGCAAAATGTCAGTATAATATTTGTGTACATGCGCTTTCTTTGTTGTTTTATGATTTTTTTTTATACCAACTGATTGTTTAGTTTTGGTTACAAATAATGCTTTTGAGGTATATGCAAACCAATGTCCAATATGTACCATTTTGTAGTGATGGTTATAGAGAAGAACTGAGTAAGCAATGTAACTAAAACCCCAAACAGAATACTATAATCTTTATTTTTTGCAAATTCACTTGCAACTTGAACATATAGAGTATAACAGGAAATTACGCACAGATGCAGTTGAACTTCAGGTTTCAGGAGTTGTGAGCCAAGCCTGGGACCACAAACATGCAAAATTTAGTGTATCGCCAGTCATCTGCCAATATCCTTTGGGGATGTCTTGCAGTATCCTATTTTAAAAAAAAATAGATTTAGTTTTCTGGAAAGCTAGTAGCTTCACAAGATTACCCCTCATTTTAGATCAACAGAATGCAGATATGATGGTCATGATGCCCTATAGCTTCAGCTACTGCATAGGACAGACTCAGGGGCATACAGCTCTTCCTGTGTATCAGTACTGAGTCAGCTCCCTGCCAGCAATACCAAGTCTGACCTACATGTGGAGCTGCAGCACTAAAGAATATTGGCCATACTCATTGTCCATACTGAGTCCTCTGGTAGGTTTGCCCAATGCTCAGAACAGCTTATGAGATTATTAACATAAAAGCCTATAGAATTTTGGTATCTCAACCTGGCATAGCATGACTGCCTTCAAATCTAGAACTTGAGGTAGTGAACTAAGCATTGCTTTTACCTCTTGTGACATCATCAAAGGTGCTGCCAGATAATACAGAATCAAAAAGTAATTGGATAGCTGTTCAGCATACAAGACATGCAAATACAAAAACAAGTTTATTTGCATATAGACCAACTTATGCAATTAAACAAAAATCTACATATTTTAGAATCAGAAATCCCATTTTACATGATGAGAGAAAAACTACTGCAAAAAGTGGTAATTTTTCTTTCTTTTTTTTACATGACATTTAAGTGTCTCGTTGCTGCAGTTAGTCTCACCATGCTGCCATTGGCAGTATTGTGATTTTTCTGAAAAAAATGTTCGGTTTTGCTGGAAAATGCATATAGATTTTACTTCTGATATAAAACAAATCAGTATACATACATTCAGGGCATGTATTGCAGTTTTCATCATGGGTGAGAGTTACCTGCCTATGAACCTATAATAGAAATAGAGTAAACTAATCATTCCTGACTGCTATTATAAAATTCATGTAAAACCATTAATTTGGTAACTATACACAAACTGTCATAAGATTGTCTCCCTAAAGTTCATAGTAAATTTGCCGGAGATTACATAGGGCCAGTCAAGTACAAATCATGCCTAAAACTGCTATTTTACCCCCTTATTGTCATCATCAGAACAGACGGTTGAGATGATGATATCATTCTAGTGAAAAAATATTTTTTACAGAAAAAATGCATGAAGTTTTCTTCTAATGTAATTCTAACTCAGAACCAACTAACTGGTGTAACACACAACTTGTAAACAAAAAAGAAGCAATTGTAACACTAAAGAGAGCCAGCCAAGCAATCAGCATTTATTGAATAGATTTTATTGAATAGATTAATCCCTTTGTGGGACTTCCTCAGAATCTAAATGCATATATACATCACTTCCCTTTCTACAAAAATAGCAAGTTAATAATTAATTAACCAACCCTTTACAAATTTTAAAGGGACAGTACTGCTTTTTCCATGCAATAGATACTTATTAACTAAAGGACTACCTTATTTTTCCATTTGAAAACTGTGCGTAGGTAGCATTGTCACCTCACAGCAAAAGGTTCTCTGGTTCGATTCTCGGCTGGAGTGCCTTCTGTGTGGGGTCTGCATGTTCTCCTTGCATTCATGTGGGTTTGCTCATGTTTCCTCCCATGTTACAAAGACATGCATCTGGAGCATTTCTCCTCAGGCTTCCACTGAATATTGGCTTCTTTCCAAGTCGGACTTTCCCGATAAACAAATGTAAAATAAATAAAAAATAAAACAAAATCGACTGGGTGCAATTTGAAAATGGGATGAATGGATAAAAATCCATTGAAACCTGGTACAGAACTAGCATCTAGCCTCAACAGCCAATACAATTCCCTATAGTCTAACTTTGTTTCCCAGTCACCTCCATTTGGCTTGACTTCCACTTTCATCAAGATACCAAATTTAAAATATTTATGTTCTCCACTCTCTTGTTCATGCTTAGAAAGGACAGATCATGCTTCTTTCGAAAGTCACCAAAGCAATGGATGAGGGCAAAATCATTCACACTGCCTACCTTGACTTGGCCAAGGAATTTGACACAATACCCCACATGGGCATTGTTGACAAACTCAAGAGGTTAGGTACAAACCCATATGTCACCCATGTGGTAGTCAACTGGCTCACAGATAGGACCCAGGAAGTTAGTATTGGGGAGTCCACCTCATTGGACTGCTCCTTTTTGCATTTACTTCTCAGAAGTCAAGGCCAATGTCAGTGGTCTCTAGATGACTAAATTTGCAGATGATTGAAAATTAGGACCTGTCATTGAATCTCATACTGACACAGACAAATAACTGGTGTCAGAGTCATGGGCTAAAACTAAATGCCAAGAAATGCATAATAGTATCCTTTGGGAAGTCATCCATCCCTGGTAACTATCATATTGATAACACACCCCTTTGAGTTGACCCAGTAGTCAGGGACTTAGGGACACACATAGATAGTAATCTAGCATTTGATCATTATGTGTCTACAGTGGTGAGGAAATCATTCTATGTTGAGCAACTTATAAACAAAAGTATGCATGTAAGTCCAAGGAAACCATTGTTCCACTGTATTTTGCATTAATCAGACCTATCATTGAGTACCATACCCCCTTTGGTATGCACCTAACCAAGCATATCAAACAACTGGAATATCCATAGGTGTTCCTCACTAAAAGAACACAGGGCATAAGTAAAATGTCCTATGCTGACCACCTCAAGGCCCTATCCCTATATTCTGTCTCCTACAGGCTTTTGAGGGAAGATCCATGCCTAGCATACAGGGCATTGTCAAACCCCACTCTGATGGACCTCCTACATATCCATAAAACAAACAGTACCAGAGTTACCCATTCTAAAGACTTAAACCTTGCCTGTAGGGTTACTATTACATGAATGAACTTTTCAAAGTTTGAATGTCATATGGTCGACACCATATGATCGAACTTTGAAAAGTTCGAAGGTTAAATGTAACAGTGCCGTACGGTGCAGAAGAATTTTCCTTTTCTGCACTGATTTTGGAGTTGGTATATTTAAGTAGGGGGGATGGGGGGTTTGCCCCCCTGCTCGGAGCATTAAGGTAAGTTTTATTTTTTTTTTTGATGTTTTATTATACATTTGAAGTTTCAAACTTTGATCATATGTTGATGAACACATGGGATTTGAAGTTTTGAAACTTCGAATATATAATATAGACCCTTACCTGTGATATAAAAAGGACCTGCTGGAGAGATAGGTATGTATCCCAGAGACTACCCCATCTATGGAACAGGCTCCTCATTCATGTGAAGCAGAGTTCCTCCCTAACCCAACTTGGACAATTGGCTGGGAAACAGGAAATTCATCCCTGGTTTGGCATCCATGTCTCTAATGCAAACAGGTAACCTGTAAATGGCTCATCTCCCAGGCCCATGCTTACACTTATCAAGGGTGTCACAACTCGTCAGAGATTTGGGATGCATGGCTAGACTTAAAAAGGCCCTTGTAGTCATTATCCTAATAAACACCTATGAACCTATGAACTATTAATATTTTTGTTCTTAATATTATACAAGTACTCCTATATTTATTTTTATTTATTTATTTACATTTGATTACCGGAAAAGCCGAACTTGGTAGAAGGCCATTTTCAGCAGAAGCCCAGGGAAAAACTCCAAATTATTGCAAAACAGTTTAAAAACAATAAATTTACAATCTTCAAAAAATAAAACAAAACATCTGCAGTTTATATAATTATAACAAATTAGAAATAATAAAAAACGGTTAACAATCAATAAAAAGCATACGACAATAATTTAATATTTACAGAAATGTTAGACAGTTTGTAGAGAAATTAAAGGTAAGTTAGTTTAATACAAACAGGGATTGCAATATAAAGAAAGGGAAAAACAGGCTTATGGTATATTTAGAGAGAAAGTCAGGGAAGATAATTAGATAGCAGTAAGGAAGTAAATGAAGAAAGGAGAGTAAGGAAGTATAAAGAATGAAAAGATACCTGTTCACATTTAAGGATATAGTTTATCTTGGATTTGAGCAAGAATATAGCGAGAATTTAGCAAGGAGGTCTTTCAGAGTGGTTTTAAAAGATGGGAGGGAGGGTATAGATCTGATAGATACATGTAAGTATTTCCAGGCCATAGCAACCTTGTACAAGTACAGGCAATACACAGCAGATTTTCCAGGCTTGTAAACAGAAGTTTTTGGTCACTGAATCACAATGACAGAGTGGGAACATAGTTGTGTCGAATGCTTTTTAGTGATGTACAGGCAGATGGATGCTAGATAATTTTGTAGGTGATAAGAAGTTGTGTATATGTTAGTTGATGTGGAAGTTCTAACTAATTTAGGCTTTTCAATGTTATACAGCATTGGGGTCTGAAAGTGGTAGGTGCTGCAAATCTAGCAACTTTGTTATAGCATTGTTCAAATGTTGTGAAGCCTTGAGGCTAGTAAAGATGAAAGCACCATAAAGACTGGGGAGGAGATAAGTAGTGGCAAATGTTGTTTTAGTTGCATCAGTGAGAAAGGTTTTGGCTCCGTAAAGTATCCCTAGTTTTTGCAGAGTTTTTCTTATACAGTTTTGTATATGCAAGTCAAATGTATGATTAGCATCCACTATATCCCCTAATAGTTTGCTATGAGAAGTCACACAATGGTTGACTTATCCAGAGAAAGGACTTTAAATTTTGTTTTTTCATGATAGAGGGATTGGGGAAAAAAATAGTAGTTTGTTTTGTTGTTTTTTTTTTTTTTTTTTGGTTGAGCATGAGTTGTGAATTACAAAGCCATGTTTCAGTGGTTGTTAAAGTGTTTTTGCTGAGACACAAAACAAAGACTACTTTTTCTGATCAACCTGGTAGTACAGATCTAATACATCATTGTGCAGAAACTGGACTAGTGGAGAAGGAAACCAAAAACTATATAGAGTACCAGTAATCAAACAAAGACAATTAGTCCTTTTGGGTTAACAACTCAACATATAGATAAAATGAAAAAGGTAGTAACAGTGGAAGAAATTATTGAATTAAGCATGGAAACTGGAGACCACCAGCAGCCATAGCGATCTAGATGTTCGTGGGTGCTTTTTTTCCAAACTTTTGATCCAATGCCAATTGGAACAACAATCATCAATAAGGTTAGAATTTCTCCAAGGTTTAATGTTAAAAGATGAAAAAAATAGTAGCTCCTAATAACCTGAAAACACAAATGCTAATAAGGATATATTGATCATTGTCTATGAATAGTGTCTTCCTCCCTCCTCCCAAAGAAAAAGCAAGATAGCATCACATTTTATGTACCTATCTGGTCTTAGATCGAGATGCAAATTTAAGAACAAATAGCTGCAGTAATACATTTCAAGTTGTTGGTATTATACATATCACAGCATAACTTCTCATTGCTGCCCCTAAAATGTTGCCATATTCTGTGTCCCTCTAGATTCCTAGGTAAGTACTAGGCTGGTTGCCCTTGTATGCCATTCTAAGCCTAGCCATTTCCCTTCTAACTGTGAGAGTCAAACCCTGCACCTTGGGTCTGTGAGGTAAATACCTTACCCATTATGTCAACCCCATCCACCACGTTTTTTGTCCAACAGAACCCAGACAGTCTTTTGGGAATCATAGTGCTCCATTTTTAGCTTCACAGACAAGTACTAGGATAGTTGCCCTTCTGGGCCAATTTAAGGCTCTCCAATTTCTCTTTCAAATGTGAGAATCAAACCCTGTACCTTGTGCTTTTGAGGAAAACATGCAAGCCATTATACCAACTCCTAAGCCCTCTAATTTTAAATTGGGATGCAAGGGACAGAACAAATGGTCAAACTATATTTCATCTTGTTGCTGTTAGATATATATAGCCAGCATGGCTCCTTTTACCAATCCCCAAAACACAGCTACCTGTATATATGTCTCATGTCTTGAATGTAAGGAAAGTAAAAACACAGTGATGACAGTAATACTTTCCAACTTGTTGTTCCTAAAGACTATGATGTCCCCAGATGAGATATAGTAACCTTCTGTGCACACCTATGAGCTTTTATTTTAGGGAAAGTTACAGAAACAATGGACACACCACACCCACTTATCCCATCAATGAACTTTCGGTTTTAGGCTAAGTGAGGCCTATGACAGAAGCTGAAGTTAGGGATACTCATAGAACACGTGTCACAATCCCCTTATAAGGAGTGTTTGGAGGCTGACAGATTCCCCTGTAGCTGAGAGAGTCTAGATGTACTGGGATGCGTACTATGCCTTATTTTTTTAAATATGACTTCATTATACTGTTAGCCAGACAAACTCTGGCTCTACTGGCCTTTTACACAACTCTGAGAAGGAAGTATAAATTTCACAGGGGTCCTTTCTGGGGTAGGGAGAAAAATACACTTTGTGTATATATGTGTGACAGCAATTATCTAACTGCCCAGACAGTACTTTGTATGACTACAGTTTAAAAAGGTGATATTTTTCCTACATATTTACACACACACACACACACACACACACACACACACACACACACACACACATATACTTATACATTTTATGTGTGTGCGTGTGTGTGTGTGTGTGTGTGTGTGTGTGTGTGTGTGTGTGTGTGTGTGTGTGTGTGTGTGTGTGTGTGTGTGTGTGTGTGTGTGTGTGTGTGTGTGTGTGTGTGTGTGTATATATATATATATATATATATATATATATATATATATTTCTTGAGTATGAAGCAAAATTTAAGAAACTCCATGAAATTATGTCAGTTGGCAGGTGTCCTGCAAATTTCACAGTGCACAATATGGTTGCTGCCTTTCGTTATTAAAAAAACTTACATGCTACACATCAGCCCTTTCTGTGTAGACTGTACCCTGACCATAGCCTTCTCTTGCAGATCTTCATGGTGCTATCTCGTATAGAGTCCTAAGGCTCTTCGTAGCATCACCACAGCTTTTACCCTCTAGTGCTCAAAGTTTCCAGGCATTTTGCTTTGTCCCTACCATTGTTATCTAGACAATAATTCACAGAGATTTTGACACTTTAAAGGCTCTGTGAATCATTGTCTAAATCATGGTGGCCAGAAAGCCTGGAAACTAATCAATATGTGGTACTTTCCTGACAAGCTATCTCTCTTCTCTTAATAGGGATATTATGGTAAGGGTGCATTTTCTCAGTGACGTAAAAGAAAAAAAAGAAACTGAAAATGCATTTTTGGCAAAATACAGCTCTAGGTGGCTGTCTAGATTACCTAATCCTAAGGCTGGCCATGAACGAGGTAATAACTGAATTCCATTTTCATATAAGGAATGCTAAGTCTTTAGGAGTTACTGTTTGCATTAATGTGTCAGGACTAACCACTTAACGGTGTAAAAATACGGCTCTAGGTGATTCGTTCATGTTGACTAGTGTCATCAAAATGGGCATGGGTAGTTACCAGTGACAAGTGGGTTCAGGATCTAGCCTCCTCTAACCTATGCCAGGGATCCAGGGATCCATGCTAACAGTGGGAGGAGTATATGTGCCCCTATTGGCCTGTGTGTGCCCACCATAATGCCCAGCAGCCCAGGATCAATAAGCTACTGGCTGGGTGGTGTCCAATTGGCTAGCCTGGATTGCCTGGAATAGCTCTGTTGAGCAAAAGCTGGACATAAAACCAATCAAGCTGACAAACATGAGCTAAGAACTGTTGCACTCAATGTAGGTTCACTGACATGATGCAGCTTGGAAGTGGATGACATGATGGTACAGAGGAAGCTGGGCATTCTATCTCTCCAAAAGACAAGCTGGAAGGCAGTGCGGCAAAAACACTTGACTTGGGATCAAGAGTCTACTACTCTGGAGGAGGATAGGCTAGAAATGGTGTGGGAATTGTGGTGAGAGATAGAGGCTTTAGAAGGTAGTGAGAAATATCATCAGTAATAGTGACAGACTCATGGCAATCAGACTCCAGCCTAATGAAAGGCTAGTATTCACAATCTCAGCCTATGCCCCACAGCAGGGTTGTGATAGTGAGGAAAAGACTGCATTAATACAGCAGTTGCAGGACCTACTAGAAAGCAGGACAACATGAATTGGTGATGATAATGGGTGACTTAAACATACATATCGGAATAGACAGAACATAATATAAGGGATGCTTGGGTCCAAATGGGTGGGGCAATAGGGATAAAGAAGGATAGTTCATGCTAGACTTCTGTATGGCAAATGGCTTGATAGTAGCCAACACATTGTTCAGAAAGAGAAACAGTCATAAGATCACATACAAGAGTGACCAACATACAACTCAGGTAGACTTCCTCCTAGTAAGGAAAGGGCAATGGGGTAGAATCAGTGATTGCAAAGCCATTCCCAGTGTAACAGTCAGAACACAGCATAAACCACAGGTTGCCACAATCAGGTGGAAGAAGTGGTCAGAGATGGCTCTAAGGTCAACAAAGACAAGGCTGAAGACCTGGAAGTTGACTGGAGAGAATGTACTACAGTTCAATGAGTTACTGAGGGCTCTAACATCCCAAGAAGAGGAAGAAATAGATGGAGCTGAAGAAGAATGGCAGTACCTCAAAACAGCATGTGTGAGAACTACAGAATAGATAATGTGGCTGAACCAGGTATGGAAACAAGATACACAAGGAAAGCTGGTGGTGGAATGTAGAAGTCCAGGAAGTTATCAAAAGAAAGGAAGAGTATAGGAAAAAGTGGGAGATGACCAGGCTGGGAAAGAATACTGGTTGGCTAACAAAGAAGCTAAGAAAGACATTGCAATAGCAAAAAATAGAGCATCAGAGGCACTCTACCAGTTTCTGGACAGTGACTAGGTAGGTGGCACAAAGAAACTATATCAGGTTGCAAGGCAAAGACAGAAAGATAAAGAAGATAGTCAGATACCCTTCATAAGAAATGCCAGCAGCAACCTGCTCACCAGCCCACAGAACTTCAAAGGCAGATTGAAGTAGTACTTACAGTAGCTTCTAAATGAAGAAAACCCCACAGAAGCTGTACTGCCTCAGACGCATCCTTCAATGAGAGAATAAGAGCAGCCCACCCTACATGAAGTAAGAGCAGCACTAATGAAAATGAAGTCAGGAAAAGCAGCAGGCTCAGATGAACTAACAGCAGACATGATAAAGATGCTAGGTGAGATGGGGAGAAATGGCTCCTGAGGGTACTCATAGCAATGTGGCAAGACAGGCTTATCCCAGATGACTGGAGAATAAGTGTACTCATGCTAGTGTACAAGAACATAGGGGACTTCTGCATCTGTGGGCAGTACAGCAGTATCAAACTCCTGTCACATTGCATGAAAGTTCTGGAGAGGGTGATTAATAAATGGATACGCAGAGTAGTAGAAAGTAAGATGGGAGATGAGCAGTTTAAATTCAGATCAGGATGCAGCACACCTGACCTGATGTTTGCAGTGAGACAGATAGTTGAGAAGAAGTTAGAGATGAGGAAAAATTCCAACTTGGCACTCCTAAACCTGGAGAAAGCATATGACAAGGTCCCAAGAAAGCTGATTTGGGCAGCACTGAGATGGTTCAAAGTCCCAGAAACATTCATAGAAGTAGTGCATAGATGGGTTCCCAGTGGGAGTAGATGTACATCAGGGCTCAACTCTGAGACCACTGCTGTTCATACTGGTGATGGACTAAATTATCAAACAGGTTGGAGGGGACAGATCAACAAAGTAGCTGTTTGCAGACAATGTGGCAGGCAGACTGTGAGCAAGAACTTCAGCAAAGGATTGGTGAATGGAAAGCAAAATTGAAGGCACATGGGATGAAACTAAGTACAGATAACACAGTGGCAATGGCAGCAAATTCGGGAAATCAGAAGAAGCTGAGAATTGAGATAGAAGGAAAGACAGTGGAACAGGTTAACAACTTCAAGTATCTGATAGGAGTGGATGAGGAGAAGGGAAGTCTGAATGAAGAGGTCAAAGCTTGAATCAGTGGGGCTGCAGCCAACTGGCATAGAGTGTCAGGTGTAGTGTATATCAGAAGAATGCCAAATAAATTGAAAAGTAAGGTGTACAAAACAGTGGTGCGACCAGTACTACTGCATGGTACAGAAACTTGATCAATAAAGGCAGAGCAGATGAGGAAGCTAGAGGTGATGGAAAATGAAGTGCCTGAGATGAGTGGTGGTATGCACACTGTGAGACAGACGAAGAAATGAGGATATAACAGCAGAAGCCAAAGTAGCTCCAATTGCATAAAATATCAAAGAGAACAGTTTATGGTGGTTCAGACACATGTGCAGAAATCAGTCTAGTGAAGATTATTTGGGACAGATGAGAAGAAGGTTAGAGCAAATGAAGGTGTCCAGCAAAGAGGTGGATGGATTGTGTGAGAGAAGATCTGCAACAGTCAGGCATGAGTACAAAGAAGTTAGGAGTGTAGCACTGAATTGAAAGAGACGGTGACAGTTAACATAACACCCCAAGTTCTATATCAATTCCACAAAAACACAAGTACTTGAACACCTATCCATCAACCCCAATACATTGAACGGTTGTTTATTGAACATTCACATCAGCAAATGTTTTTCCCAGGGCAAAGAGTTAGCTGTCCAACATCTGGTAATTGCCCTTTTCCCTACTGTAGTGTGATCTTGAAGTTGGTATATTGAAGTAGGGGGATGTGGGGGTGCAGTCCCCCATATTGGGGCTGTGGGGGGCATTGTCCCCCATTCTGGTGGGTCAATATACTGCGGTGTGTGTATTGCTTGGCATGTTGGACAGCTAACTCTTTGCCCTGGGAAAAGTTTTGCTGATGTGTAGGTTCGATAAGAGGACAGTTCGCTGTATTGGAGTTGGTGGATACATGTTCGAGTAGTTGTGTTTTTGTGGAAGTGATATAGACCCAACATCCCAATCTTATGTATAAAAATGGAAAAAAAGGGAGCTGCTGCTGATGATGGTGATGATGATGATGATGCTTGCATTAAGATGGAGCACTGCACATCAGAGAACAGCTAGGTAGAAAGGCAGACAAATCACACCTTACATAATAGCTGTTCCATATTGTGTTGTGTGTGACTGGAAATGCCTTTAACACCAGAATGTGTGTGTGTGTGTGTGTGTGTGTGTGTGTGTGTGTGTGTGTGTGTGTGTGTGTGTGTGTGTGTGTGTGTGTGTGTGTGTGTGTGTTTGTATATACATACATATATATATATATATATATATATATATATATATATATAGCACAATAATGCCCTCCAAGATGGACATTACACAGAAATAAATGTTGTACCATGGATGATGATTCACTCTCCAAAAGCAAAACAAAGAGCTCAGTGTACACCACAGCTGAAGTATAAACTTTAATAAACACAACTAAAAATGTTAAAAATGGTAAGCACTTTCACTGCCATCATGCAGCTTCTTCAAATCTAACTGAAAAGCATTAACTACTTCCTTTTAAAACACAAACAACCCAATCAGATAAATCATTCAAGCAAGGCATAAAATCAAAAACATCTCTGTTTATGGTGATCCCAAATGAATGGAGTATTGAGAACATTAGATCTCTTCTTTTGAGAGAAGCATATTTGAATGATAAGAATATTGATTTAGTTTGTATTTTGTTAGAATTAATTTTGGAGAATAATGTTTTTATATTTAATGAAGACTTTCTTCTACAAAAGGTTGGCATATCTATAGGCACAGCTTGTGCCAATAGCTATGCCAACCTAGCATTAGCACAATGGGAGTATGAGAGTGTTATTAGGAATAATGAGTTCTGTGGACACATTGTGGTATATAAAAGATTTGCAGATGATGTTTTTATTTTGTGGAAGGGGCCTGTAGAAACAATAGAGCAGTTTACTGGGTATTTGCATTCAACCACAACATTTTTAAAGTTTAGTTATGCCTACTCTCAGAAGTCTGTAGACTTTTTAGATGTTAAGATTACAAAGAGTTTACTTGGTGGAGTTAAAACCTCTATTTTTAGGAAGAAATATAAGAAGGATATTATTTTGCATAAGAATAGTATGCATCCCTGCCACATATATGAAAATGTGGAGAAGGGACAAGTACTTAGGGTTATGAGACTACATAATAATGAGGAAGACATGAGATTAGCATTGCCAGAGTTGAAGCCGGAATTTCTACAAAAGAGGTATAGAGAAAAGGAAGCTGATGATGCTATGCTCCAACAGGATATGAGGGGGCGGCCTAATTTTTCTGATAATACTGGGCACAACAATAACCCAAGAACTGGACAAGGATATTCTAAAGCATGTAAGTTTATCCATCCAGACAATTGTTTTATACACCCCACTAAAAATGTTGTCATAGAGACTTCATTATATGATGATTGCAAAACAAAGGATTTGGTTTATTTTACATATTGTGCTAAGTATTATGCCTATTATGTAGGGAAGACAAATAGGCAATTTAAAGAACACATTTCAGAACATGTTAATGATGTGAAGAATAAGAAATGTAAAAGTGCTGTTGCACAACATAATATTGAAAAAATAGAGAGACATGGTTTTAAATTTTTAGTTTTAGAAATCCTGGCTGCTAATGTTAGTGGGAGGTGACTTTAGGAATTTTACTGAGAAATGAGAGCAAGAATGGATAATACGATTAGATGCAGATAGGTCACCTGGTATTAATGAGCGTGTTTCTCTCAAACCCCTGTTGAAATCCCATCCTTTGGCACATTGAATGTACTATTTCTATGTGGCTTCAGGTCTCACAACACCCCTTGGTGGTCCATTATTTCCTTGTAATGCTCACCATGGAGAGTGAATTATTGTTTGCTTGGCATATGTTATTATATTTTTACATTAACAGTGTAGTATGCAGCTTGATGTGGTTTCAGGAGAATGCTGTTAAGATCATAGCTATGAAACTCACTGATTTTGATTTTTGTGATTTGTTATGAGAAAAACATTTATGTTTAACCATACCTTGAATAACACCATTAAAGTGTTTGAGCAGGTGTGTGAAAGTGACATTAGAGAGTTACTAGCTAAGAAGAATGGCTTTCATTTTTCCAATTTGACTTTTGAAGAAAACCAAGCTTTAAATCAGCTTAGGAGTGAAAAATAATCTTTGATTTATGAAAGCAGTTAATGGGTGGGTTAGTTGTTATGAACACTGATAAATATGTTAAAGTTATGGAATATATACTGAGTAATGAAAATGAATACATTGAAATCTCATTATGTGTCATACAAAAAAGTTTTGCAGGTATTCATTCTGTTTTATATGGATATTTGATGAATAATGACATACGTTTTGAATTGTATGACTTTTTAGAAGTTGACAACCCTAGATTAGGGTTTTAGGTTCATAGGTTCATAGGTTCATACTAGGCTATCTGCCCGAGGGCATTTACAAGCCTAGCCCATAGTTTTGTGGCTTACGCCACCCCTTTAGTATGGGGAACTATACCCATTATTTTGCTGTGCCTCTGTCAAGCAGTGACACTGAGGTAATCCCTGGGGTATATCTGCGATCTCCCATCCATTGGTCAAGATTTCTCTTGAACAAGGCCAGCGAGGTGCTCTGCCTCACATATACCGGGATTTTATTCCACAGCATAGGGAGTCTTTGGGTGATGAATCTATCCCTCCAGCACGTCCTATTAATAGCCGTGTCGAGGTTTAAGTCTCCCGCCCTTGTGGCTCTGACGGATCTAGATTTTTTGAGGTGAAGCATATTCATCAAATCTGGGTTTGACATGGCCTTGTATGTTAGGCAAAGGTCACCTCTGAGCAAGTGGTAAGCGACTGAATAGAGCTGGAGTTCTTTCAGTCAGGCAGCATAGGACAGATGTTTGAGACCCTTTATCCTTTTGGTGAGGAACTTTTGTGGCCTCTCCAGCAGCTGCAAGTGTCGGGTCATTTTTGTTTGGTATCCTGAAGATATATAAAAACCCCCTCAAAAAAAAAAAAAAAAAAACTTTAGGCCTATTATCTCGGCTCTTAGTAATATTGCAGAAGGGATTTCATTGTTCCTCGATACTATTTTCAATCCCTTAGTTCAGAAATTGACATCTTATATAAAAGACTCATGGGATTTTTAGGCAAATTATGTGAATTTAACTTGTCATACAGTTACAAAAATGTTGATATTCATATGGTTCCAGTGGATGTACATTCATTATTCAATAGTATCGCACAAGACTTAGGAGTTGAAAGCTTAAGAATGTTTATGACCAAGTATATTGATTTTTCAAATGGCATGATATTATTGTATTCTCTTTTAGAGTTTTTTTAGAGAACAACTATTTTTTGTTTAACAAAAAATATCACAGACAAAAGGCTTTCCAATGGGATCAGCTGTGGCCCCAGCTTTCGCAAATTTAGTATTGGGTTGGTGGGAAACAATTGTGTTGACTACCAATATTTATTATGATAAAATAATTTTCTGTAAAAGGTTTGTCGACAATTTATTTTTCACTGTTGATGCAACACAAGATGAATGCAGTAGATTTGTAGAACAGCTTAACAAGAGCTCTAATTTTTTTTAATTTACTTTAGGTGAAATGGGGGCCAACGTTCACTTCTTAGATGTGACTATAGAATGAGATTTAAAATAATAAAAAAATTGACAGGTGTATTTATCGTAAGGACACATTTTTAAATAGATATCTATAATTCAAAAGCAGCTACCCTTATTTCATGAATTCAACAATTGGCTTAAGTGTTGGTGTCATTCAAAGGGGATCCAATGCCTGTCAGCCTGGGATGACATGCTCAACAAGCCACGATGCTTCGCTAGGGACGGCTTGCACCTGTCACCCCTGGGCTTTCGGATATTGGCAAAGGTTCTTGCTACCCCCATAGTGCCTTTTTTAGGCAAGGCTCAAAAGACAAACCCGCCTCCATAGGTATCACAAGGGATAAGAAACTATGAGTAATGCTACTCAACGCCAGAAATCTAAACCTCAAGATGCACGCACTCGAAACTCTCCTTAGCATGGAGAACATCGATATCTGTGCAGTAACAGAAACCTGGTTCAAGGCTCCCGAGAGCACCCCAGCACTACCAGGTTATACCAGATAAGCAACAATGAAGGATAGACCCGTTCTTTGACTTGGAGCACAGAATTTAATCCAATAAGATATGTAGTAAACCAAAGTCACAATGGTAAAATACAGAGACAAAATAGTTTAAGCGCTTTTCGTCTGACTAGTAGCAAACTTCCTCAGAACATAATTAATGAGTCTTAGAATGCTATTCTTAAATGAAAAAGTGTGGGAACATTCAATTTAAGATTTAAAGCTATATGCAATAATAATGTTAAAGTGTCACAATAGTCTACATACAAATAAAATCATATCTAAATTTCAAAACATAATGTGTTATATTTGAAGTGTACACACAATACTAATATAAAAATATATATGAACACATCAATAATCTATAAAAATAAGAGATTATCTCCTAAGACTGTTCAATTTTAAAATACAAGCTATAGAACAGGATTCATTTATGCCAGGGTAGTTAAAGGCATTCAGCCTTATCTGCCACAAAAGTTCAAGTTCTTCCAGTTTAAATGAGGCAGGACCTCCTCTAAAATCCTGTACATATTGATCAATAACTAAAAATTTAAATTTGTGACCAGTAAATAAGTGAGAATGTTTGGCCAAAGCATTGTCCAGTTTGGAATGAGATATAGCATATTGGTGCTCATAAACTCTGTCACGCAGACGACGCTCGGTCTTACCGACATAGAATGCGTGACAGTCATTACATTTGGCCAAATAAACTACGAATTTAGTGTTACAGTTGTATTTAGCTTTTAACTTAAAACAATTTCCATTAATCGTAAATTGATTAGTACAATCTACGTATCTACACTGGTTACAGTTCTCACATTTAGACATCCCAGTACGTCTAGGGATAGGTTTTTTACCACTTTCAATTATGTTTTTGATGTTCCTACCTTTACTAAATATCACATGAGGTCTGTTTCCCAACAAGTCCAAGATGAAAGAATTGTTCCTTAACAGGTCCCAATTCTTTGACAAGATCTCTACAATAAATTTGGATTGGGCACTGAAAGCTGTAATAAAGGAACGCTGAAAAATTATTTCTGGTGCTAAACTGAAACCCTCCAAAGATGTGTGATCTACATCAGTCGTAGACGTGTCAGTAACAGTCAGTGTGTTTGAGTGTAACAGTGGAAAAAATAATTTAGATTGTCTCTTAGTTTTTACTTCATCTATTAATGAATCAATTAGACACTCAGGGTAACCACGATGAAGGAACATGTATTTCAAGGTATTACATTCGTTGTAAAAATCCTCGTCAAGGCTACATATACGAGATGCCCTCACGAGTAGGCCCTTTACAACAGATCTTTTCTGATGGAATGGGTGGCAGCTTGAGTAATGTAAAAGAGAGTTGGAATATGTTGGTTTTCTATAAACTTGGCCTATAAAACAACATAAATCCAAGTTTTTAACCAACAATATATCCAAATAAGCTATAAATTGATCACTGAAAGAAAAAGTAAACTTCAAAAAGTCAGTGGTAGAATTAAACATATTGACCATAGTGTTTGCCAAATTCTCGTCTCCCTGAAACAGAATAAAAATGTCATCTAGGAAGCAAGTATAATAAATAATAGCTTCAAATGAAGAAGAAGGAAAAATGTAATTAGTTTCCCACTGCGCCATAACAAGGTTCGCCACACTGGCACCGCATGGCAAGCCCATGGCCAAACCAACTTTTTGTAAGTAAAATATATCATCAAACATAAAAAAAATTGTTAGTTAAAACTAAATCCAATAATTCAGATACCAAGGTAATAGTTGCAATTGAAGCATCATGTTTTTTCATTATCTCAGCCACCCATTCCAATGCTATATCGTGAGGGATACAAGTATAGAGGTCTTTGACGTCTATAGTTAAAAAATTGTACCCACTGTTAAAGGTCAGTTCATTGATCTTAGACAGAAATGACCATGAGTCTTTGCAGATATGAGACTCAAGGGCCACATACTTCTGCAAGATACCATCTACGACTTTAGAGATGGCGTAAGTTGGAGAACCACGCCCGTCTATCAACGGGCGCATAGGAGGGTTTCTAATGTCCTTGTGGATCTTAGGTATTCCAAACAGTGTTGGAAACCTGGGGAACATTGTACATGTGTAATCTAGTAAGGTTTGATCAATACGGCCTTCAATAAATAGGTCATATAAGCAAGACTTAATAAGGCTGTAAGCCTTATTGGTTTCAGATCTAGAACTAGGCATGTAAGTCTCATTTTCCAGAAGGACTAACATACGAGCTATGTAATCTGCTTTATCGAAAACTACAAGTCCACCCCCTTTGTCTGGTTTACAGACTCTAATGTCTTGAGTCTGTATGTAATCAAGGAAATCCCTTTCAACAATTGAGAAGTGACCTCTCATAGTTTTTTTCATATTTACTAAATTTCTCATGTCTAGTTCACATACTTGTTCAAACATTTGTAAAAGTGGGTGGAGAGGTGGATTAAAGGTACTAGCTATCGGAAATTGACTTTTTTCTGGAGGGGCATTATTTCCCATAAAAAAGACTCCTAAGTTGAGCTTCCTAGTGTACATTTTAAGGTCTAAGATGGTTCTTGAAATGTCTATATTGTACCAAGGTACATACGTATGACCTTTTGAAAGAAAGTCCACAAGGTCTATTGATAGCGAACTATCAGAAAAATTGTAAACTTTGAAGTCTCTGTCTCTGTTAAATATGATGTCAGGACCTTCATTGGATGAAGTAATTGCGTTTACTTCAAAATGGTCAGATTTAAATCCTGCACCAAAGTCAGTAGTAGATCCAACCAAAACCGGGTCATTCAACATTGACTGGATAGGTGGTAAAGTATACTGCACTTCATGTGGCTGGGTAAGATCTAGGCAAGTATGCGCCATCACAAAGTCACTAGTTCCTTCAGTCATTGATGTAAGTGTGTCAATCCGTAAAGAAGGTGGGGTCACCTCTGTGGTTTCTGGGCTTTTTGGTGTTTTGGCCTTGCACCCATAGAGTTGTAGTTGCGAAAATCCCGTTGTAAAGAATTAAACTTGTCAACCGAGTCATGTTGAATGTGACCGCCCTGGTTGGCGTGCCTGATGTTATAATTATAATTCACCCTGGAGGAGTTCATACGTCTTTCACTCCTTCGTGGAATATCTTGACAAGATTCGTTAAGTAATTGTGGTGAATTGTCTAGACAGGGTGAATTTTCAGGCTGATGTCTGGTTTGGCCTACTGGTTGAACCATGGACTGGTCAACTTGTGTTTTTTCAAGACCAAAGTTAGCGTTCAACTCACTAGGTGACATGTCCACCAAAGAATAACCCAATTGCCATATTTGTGCTGGTGGGGGTACCGGATAAGCCAGTCCCCTATGATAAGCTTGTTTGTCACATTCCAGTTTCTTGACTTTATTATTGCTTAGTTTTGAGAGATGTTGATTTATACTAACAAATGTCCTGTTATAGTCAAATTTGTATCTCTCAAACTGAATATCATTAGAGACCTTAGTGTCAATGTCTTGAACTAAACCTAATATTTTGTCAGACATAATAGAGTAATGCTTAATCATGACCTCCATCAGTTCAAGACCATGTTTATTGAATAAATTAATTAATTCTGTGTGAAAGTCAGAGTCTTTAATAAGGCCAGTTGGGTACTGCACTTTCCGAAGACCTTTAGGAACTATTTTTAGATGTAAACATTCTCTTAAATAAGAGACTTCAAGTTGAGTTTTTTTGTACTTAAGCAATAAGTTGTCCAACAATTTCAAGTTAGTCACAATGTCAGTTTCAATGACACTATCATTTAAATGATTGTCAGGTAGTGAGCCTTGTTCACCACCAAAATTAAAACTCTTATTTAACCAAGCCGTTAATGAAAAAGTGTTGTCATCCGTTATCGGTACTGAATTTGAAACTAACCTTGCATTTTGTGAACCAACAGTTATTGTAGGCGTCTTATTCAATCCAGGTGGTGTATTCTGAAAAATAGATGGAATCCCTTCAAGTGATGCTGCCGGTACAATTGCGTTCACTGGTGGATCCAAAATTCGGTCTGGGTTAACAGTTCGTTGACCCTGGGTAATACTGTTACAGCTGCTTGTGTTTAAGAGCAGACTCGCTGGTCGTTGCCCTTGCGAAAATGCATCCACTGCAGTAGCGCGTACGGCATGCTGTTTTTCTTGAATTTGGTTAGTGTTTAACGCAGTATTATTGTCATCCCGCACTCCGCCATCTTTACCCAGTTGGTCTGAAGGTACCTTCACTAGAGAAGTGTATATAGCATCCAACTGGTCTAGTCTCTTCGAGATCAGATCGATTTTATTGAGTAGTGTTAAGAAACAGTTTTTACCGGAACTGTCGTTAATATGATCATCCGCCGTTGTCATTGCGGCTCTAGTGCTGTCGTTATAGACTCCGGATACAGGAACAAGGTCAGAGTCATTAATAGTACCCAATGTAACTTGACCTGTATGAAGGTCCGAGCCAAGTAGAATGGGAGTGTCAGACGCCATGAAAACCAACAAAAGCAAAAACGGCACTTCAACCAGATAAGCAACAATTAAGAACAGACCCGTTCTTTGACTCGGAGTACAGAATTTAATCCAATAAGATACGTAGTAAACCAAAGTCACAATGGTAAAATACAGAGACAAAATAGTTTAAGCGCTTTTCGTCTGACTAGTAGCAAACTTCCTCAGAACATAATTAATGAGTCTTAGAATACTATTCTTAAATGAAAAAGTGCGGGAACATTCAACACATTATGTTTTGAAATTTAGATATGATTTTATTTGTATGTAGACTATTGTGACACTTTAACATTATTATTGCATATAGCTTTAAATCTTAAATTGAATGTTCCCGCACTTTTTCATATACTTTTTCAAATACAGTTGTTATCATTTTGAACTCTGCTTATTTTTCAGTGGTTTTGGTTGTTTATTTGTTTTGATGTGTTGTATGCTTTCCTGTAAATTGACATAATTTTATTTTCTTTTGATGTCATTTTGAGGTACATGAAGTATTCAGTGTTCTTGTAATATTGGTTATTGTGTTTTGTTGTGCTTAACCTTTTGTAAGGGGGTTGTTTAAATGAATGTTGTGACTGCTTTGTGTGTGGGTTGCTTTGTGTTATTTCATATATGCTGTTGTATGATGTGGTGATTAAAAGCTGTATTTTGTTTGGCAAAATAGACAGTGGTCCATGAAACTGTGTGGCAGTATGTTAGAAGTATTTATTTAGGACCACAGAGGGTATATTTTATGATTAAATGAACAATAATAATGGTTGGTTCAAAAACTGAATTCAGAGCAGCAGACTTACATCTCCCAGTCTGCACTATTATCATTTCTTGGAGAATGGGTGATCCATACATTGTCACCCTGATTGGAGAACAAATGTTCTCCAACAGAGTGTTAATGTACAGGTAATGCCCAATGAAAAACAAGTTTTCCACTTCATGGCAGAATATTAAGCTGCAATGAAAAGTAGAAATTAACAAAAGCAAATGCCCCCCATGTTTTCAGCTCACAAAACAGAGTTTTGCTGTTCAGCAAGCATAATAGTCTAAAAAGTGAACAGTTTAAAAAAAAAGAAGAAAGCAAAGAAAGAATTTGTGTGTGTGTGTGTGTGTGTGTGTGTGTGTGTGTGTGTGTGTGTGTGTGTGTGTGTGTGTGCGTGTGTGTGTGTGTGTGTGTGTGTGTGTGCGTGTGTGTGCGTGTGTGCGTGTGTGTGCGTGTGTGCGTGTGTGCGTGTGTGTGCGTGTGTGGGTGTGTGTGTGTGTATTAAACGCTTGCATGATTTATATTTTGGATGTAAAGCACTTTCTCAAACAGCAATTATATATGTTACAGCAAGTATGAATTATTTGGCAGAGGCTATTTTGTATCAAAATATATTAAAAAAGTATATAATAATAATTAAAAAAAAAAAAAAAGATTAACAGATAAACCATTTTCTAAGCACAATAATTCCCTCCAGAGTGTGTGTTACTAGGAGAAATAATGCCCTTCCAGGGGAGTAGACGGCGTCTGCCTGTGGTATCGGGGCCCATAACAGACCTGGAAAAGTCTTAATTCCTGAATAACAAATACCCTGTCATAAATTGCTATCTAGCATGTCTGAGCCTTGTATTACCGAAGTAGCAACTATGTTAAATACGAAAGCAGCACTACTCTTTATTAGAAATATATTAAGATTGGCAAGGTGACATTCTGACTACTCATCCAGACCCCATTTCTAGTTTCTGCAGCCATATCAATGTGTTAAGGCTGCATTTTTTATTTTTTTTTAAGTTCAGAATGTTCAATAAATTTTAAGTCACAATGAAATGTTTGAGCATGTCTGTTAATTCCAAGTAGAGAAGGGAAGTATCCCTGTACATGGTTCTTTCTTCAAAACCTCTAAGATGTAATAAAAATGTGTTTATATACATCATGGTATGTGTTATTGCTTCCATAGCAGATCAGTGCTGGCATGAAGACGGTTCTTTTGTTTCTCAAGGTCTGAGGCTTGAGAAAGAGTACAGATGTTGCACATAGTACTGCGGCAAGGATGCCCCCCCCCAGTCCCACATAGAGATTAGGCTGAAGAAGAACTCAACAGCTTTGTTGTCAATAGGGGTAGAGATATTTGACTTGGAGGAGCAATGTAATATTGTTTTTTTCAGCACATAAATAAAAGACTTGAGGTATGCAAAATTATGCAAGGCAACATTTGAAGGCTTTGTGGTAAATGTATGACTTTTGTATGCATCCAAAACATTCACAGGCTTAAGAACATTAGGGTCAGATTCCTGAATGGCAATACTAAGTGCAGCTATTACGCACATGTTGAGGCATGCCTCACATATGATATTGAGGTATGTCGTATTCTTTAATGGCTCTACACTTAGTGTAGAACCGCAAAACAAGGGTAAACATCAGGACATGCTAATGACAGCATAAGTAGCTGAAATACATGCTAATTAACCAATCAAACACAGCAGAGCTATTCATGAATCTATAAAGCAACAGTGTACACTCAGTGTAGCCATTTGTCCTGAAACTGAAAACTCCTTGAATTACAGTCACAAGTACACTTGAAATAAACATATTAGCAGTTGCAGTTGCCATTATAAACCTGTATGTGCAACATGCTTTAATTCAAGGTGCTGCTGCTGTCAGACCTTGGCCAAGAAGAATAAGGGTGTTTAGACAACATTTGACTTACCATGAGCTGCACGTCACAGAAATTGCATAGAGATACCAGGTGGACAGGGAAACACCAGAGGAAATATGTATCCTCTGCCATCCAAAGCTAAGGCTCCAGCAAAATCACGGAGAACCCATCCCAGTGGAAACCAAGTTATGTGGAGCATTATGAATACTAGTAATAGGTACTTTCCAGAAACCCACAGAGGACATATTAGGGATGTCATCGGGCTCAGCTTACATAGTATTACATCACTTTCCAAATGTAATGCTACAACATGCAAGGAAGTATATCTGTTTCCCATGCAACCCACAGGAAAGAGTAAAAACCATGCAGGAATTTTATGCAAGTGCACACTTCCCTAATGTTTTAATGGCCATAAATTGCACACAAGGAAATTAAAGCCCCACCTGGTGAACATGGATGGAGATACATTAACAGGAAAGGATACCACTCTATAAACTGTCAGGTTGTCTGCAATGCCCAAGGGATCATCTACAATGTCTGTACAGGTAGCCCAGGCAGTTTGCATGACTCACACATATGGCACACCTGTCTGCTGTACACAGGGTTTGCTAGGGGTGACTTTCTACAAGGCAATCTAGTGTAGGATGCAAATTATGCAACTGATGCATCCATGAGAAACCCACACAACACCACCAAGCAAGGCTATATCGATGGCAAGGTTCAAACTAGGAATATCATAGAACATGTATTTGGCTTGAGAAAAATCAAGGTTTCTGATGTCTACACACCACAAGAGGTGCCCTGCAGTATGACCCAGCAATGTCTGCTGAAATACTCACAGGCTGTTCCATGTTGCACAATATCATTCTCAGGAGACAGTTTCAGTAAGGGCAACTATGGACATTTCCACAGTACCACAGACAGATCCAGCAGCTCCAGCAGTTACAGATAAGGAGTCTAAGGGAGAACTATCATCTATAGATGCTGCCAAAAGATGTAAGCATACACAATGTGCCATGGCTCTGTCTAAGAGGTAAAGGATAGCCCACACACTCAATACCTAAATGAAAGAATAACATCCTTAGCACAAATATTAAAAATAAAGCCTGCCAAACTGTACAACTTTTACTTAACCAGTTAATGGCTGTATTCTATCAGCATCAGACATAGGCAACCCTTCAAGGAGACATCTTGCATCTACATTCTTACCAAGGTATGTCCAAAACCTGTACAGGAAAAACAATACAGTTATATAAGCAATTACTGTGTTATGCACATTCTCATCTGTCCATAAGGTGATACATGTCCCAGGTGTACAGTAATATCAGTAATAGCTTATGAGAGATATTTGCAGTATACAGCTATGGATTTTGCTCAGTAATGTGCATCAGGCATATCAGTAGGCCACTGTATATAAGTCAGTAAGCAGGTCAGTGTTAGCATAATTTGCCCAAGTATAACAGTAAGCAAAATCCGTGGTGGTGGTGCTGCGGTAGCGTTGTCACCTCACAGTAAGACACTGTCTGGTTCAACTCTCAGTTAGAGCGTCTTCTGCTTGGAGACATGCGTGAATGGGCGTACCTTTGTTGAAGATTGTGCATCAGGGCTGGCAACTCGGTATGTAAAAATCAACTGCCAATCATTAGCGGACCGGAGTTCCGCTGAGGCGACCCCTAACCGGGAAAAGCCGAAAGTTACAACATAACAGTAAGCAATACTTAAACATCTACTTTGACTGCATGAGTGACAACAAAAGAAATACAGTGACGGTCAACAATTACAAAAGCAATCATTCACAACTGATTATCAGCTAAGATTAAAAACATTTATTCTGCAATATATTTACCACTAAAGTAAGGTTCTGAATATGCAAGCATTAGCTATCTAGTCTGTGTATCAGACATATATGCTACTGAAGTCACAAAGAAATGTGCAAAGAGCAGGGCACAGTCATCATGACTTGCACAGAGTGGGAGTGGGGGGAACAAGAGGGCAAAATTGACACCAAAGAAGTGAGTATGTGCAAGTAGAACAAAAATGCATTCCTTAAGTATCCAATTTTCAGGATCAGTAGCAAGATATGTATAGCAGTCAACAGGACTACTTAGATAAGTAGAGTGTGTGTGTGTGTGTGTGTGTGTGTGTGTGTGTGTGTGTGTGTGTGTGTGTGTGTGTGTGTGTGTGTGTGTGTGTGTGGGGAGGTGGTATTGTCAAGTATTTGTTGAATGTGCATGTGTCTGCATCAACACTAACAAGCGCTGTGCTAGCACTATGTCCTGGCATGTCAAACAGGTGTGAACCATATATGGTCAACTATTCACACTCCATTCTCACCCATGACTATGAGAACTACCTCTGGCAGGATTTGTACTGCTAGTTCCATGGTCCTGGCTAGAATTCGGGGTGCTACCTGAGTATGAATAATGTCGGCTCGACAAGGTCTCATCACAACAACATCCAGGCCCGTGACCACATGGTCTACCATGTCTGGGTATGGACACTTCAATCACTGATTACTGGAAGTAGTGCTTCTGTGGGAGTGGGATCTTGCACAGCCACATTAGCTATCACCAGACAATATACCCTTTCTATGGCTACATGGATGTCGACCTGCTGCTACTGCACATTCTGTTATGGACACTGTACAATCCAGTGTGTCATTCATCCTGTCGAAGGAGTCATCCACTTGGTTCAGGCAGTCGCTCACATCAGAATGCACAATGTTTAGTTCTCACACTATCTCTTCTGAGACACCTGTGGAACATGCCTATGCCTTTGTGATGGTCCTATACATACATTGTGTGACACCTACTGACTCACCAACACCAGGAAAAGAGAGTACAGCAGGCCTCCTCTGAGCACCTCTACCAACCTGCTTGTGTGGTACCTTGCACTCACAATGGCTATGGGGAGAATCAACCAGTTCTGTAACTGGAGTAACTACATTACCCTGATCATCTAAGTCACCTTCAATCTGTCCAATATCTGAGACCTCTGTGTCATGAGTATGCATAGGCATACTGTGTCCAAAATAGGGGTAAGAGATGCTGAAGGTACAATGTCAGTGCCAGGCTAATCCTCTGTACCCCTAGAATCTGCATCTTCATCTTTACTATCATCATCAGACTACTAATACTCTGACATCAAGTGGCAATAGTTTAACAATGTCCCTGGCAGGATCATCTGTGATAACAAGTAAGCAACACAAAAAAAGAAAAATAGAATAAACAATGATCAAACCTATATGAAACATATATTAAAAATTAAAATTTGCTAATGGGATGAAATCAAATAATTTTCAGTTACACATACATCTACCTTTTGGACATTAATAAGAATACAGGCGGTGTGCTTACCACATGCAGGTGGTCATGCAATAGCAGACTCAGATGTACATAGATAAAACAAGGGAGGTGAAATAGGGGTGATAGACATCACAGAGCAAATGGGAGAAGAAACAGAAAGCAAATGACAGAAAAAGTCCCTTTACAGCTGCAGAATATGATACAGCTCATACAAATTGTTACTGTCCACTGGACAGACTCTCCACATTGCCCGCTTTTTCTCCTCTGCATCTATGTCTCCCCCACAGTGAGTGTGTGTGTGTGTGTGTGTGTGTGTGTGTGTGTGTGTGTGTGTGTGTGTGTGTGTGTGTGTGTGTGTGTATATATACAATGATAATTATATAATTACAAAGCATATCTGGAAGATCTGCAATGGGCACACTTGGGTTGTCTTCCATGTTATCCCCAACATTAAAGATTCTGTGTGAACCCTGTGCTAAGCTTCCTGGATCTCTGACAGTGGACAGGAACTCCTATGTTTCTGTCAGTGGTGGCTCGATAGGACTACCTCCTGTAGCCATACATTCACAGGCAATTGCAGCAACATGACATCTGGCTGCTGTAATCATATCACTGGCCCTATATCTCATTTTGGATTATGTACATCCATGGCCTCCCATTGCATTTACATCATTCACAATCTGCTCCCAGATATGGTTATGGGAGGACTTGTCTCTCCTGCCTCTCTCTCTAAAATGAATGACCCTTGGCAAAATAGAGCCTAAATGATCACATCATTCACATTGTCAGTGTATGCCAGTCAGGAGCGGCCTTAGGTCAACTGATGCCTTAGCCAAAAGGGCTCCACTGCACCCCCTCCCACACCACCTGGTGCCCCATCCTGGTCTACCTACATCAAATAAATACTGGAAAAGTGCCCCTGCTAGAGCGGTGCCCTAGGCAGATGCCTAGTTGGCCTATGCCTAAGGCCAGCTATGATGCCAGTTTACAATGTGCAGATGTCTTGTGTGGCATAGCACTGTATGAGATGAAACATAACAGGAAAGAAAAAAATGATTGTTAAATCCAAAAAATATCTGTGAATGTATCCATCCATTATGCACACAGTACATGAAAAAAGAAGGTTTCATATGAGGACACACAACTTAAAACATAATTCTTCCCCAAAAGCACAAAAGAAAGAAAGAGACTGATAATGAATCATAGTATAGCAAACATTCCTGTCACTCTGTAGTACATTGCAGCATTAAGAAAATAATGTACACCTTTCAAGAAAAAATGGTTAACAGTTTTTGGTGTGATATCCACTTCTGTGGAGGGCAGACAGATATAGATCACAGCCTTAACATATTTGTCTGTGCTAATAATGTAAAAACACAACAGTCTTCTGAAGAAAGTGGTCAGCTTTCAATACTGAAATTTCCACTAAACTGTCAGCATTATGTAGAAAAATTCTTAAGTGTCAAGAAATAACATATACCAACAGTTACTGAAAATAATGCAGACAGTAAATGAACACTTGCATTATGAAATGCAATGCATAAATAAGATTAAAATGCATTATTTTATTCATAACAATAATCTACCTTTGCAACATGTCAGTTTTGAAAGTAGCAGCAAGTTTTCAAAGCAAGTAGTGTATTGAGCTCTCTGGATCCAAACAGTCCCCCCTACTACAATACAAGTTCCTTAACTGCAAAATTGCCTTTATATTATACTGATTCAACCCTCTCAGCACTTTGTGTATGCAAATTAGATGTAAACTCATTAGCATTCCTGAATTCCAAAATCAAATCTGCATTAAGTGCATAGAATGTTAGCATTGTGTAAGGACCTACACTATCGAATACACACAACCTACCTCTTCAAGGATGAGCAATGAGAAGTGTTACCTGCTAAGTGCTTGCAAGTGTGAATGATTAGTCCGACAGCATTATCTTTCAGGTCTTCACAGTCAGTCTTCTTTGATGCACACCTGCCGAGGGGGTGTCAGTGGAATAGGCTTACAAGAAAGTTTGTGACTACACTGACAGACTTAGCAACATTCCTCACATTTATATGAATTATTTGTGATAACATTTTTTGCCTCTGAGTAAGTTGTGTCTACATTTCTAAAGAAGTAGATTACTCACTGAAACATATATCAACTGCAAGCCAAAACACATAGTGTTCTTGCTGAAGTGTAGATAAGGGAATGAAGTTCACAAAATAACAAGAAAAAAAGAGCTGCAGCCTTCAATTTTTATTTTATATTGTGTGAGGAAAGATTATCTTCCCTGTTGTCAGTATCACAGCCCTCTACACATCTAACTGCAAATTATACAGGACAAAGATCAGAACTTGGTTCTGTTGCACCTGTAATGTCAATTGATACCATGTCACATCTTGAGTATTTGTAACCTCCTTTATATCTTCACAGTATAAGTATGTGTGTGTAGCACATACCAGTAAGAATCACAAGTCTGTCATGGGAATGCCCTGCTCTTCTGTGGTCTTAATCAAGTGATGGTGGCATTTGTGTGAACATAATCATGTGTAAAGAGCCTATATTCATGCTGACACAAAGTTTTGGAAATATCAGAAATTAACATTTTAACTTCTTATTTCATAATGTTTCCTCTATTTCAGTATTTCTTTTCTTTTCTCTTCACCATATGTGCACCATTTGGAATTGCACACCAATGAATTACAGTTCACTTCCTAAGGAGAAAAATGAAAAATTTAATTTGGGCTACCTTCTGAAGCACAAATGAGCCTGGTACTAGTGTGCAGATGTCTTCAATCTGGATAGTAGTAGGCAAATAAATTCTACCTGTCAGGTAAGTATCTCTGTGGCACAATGTGTTCATGAGGTGAGTATAGTGACATAAGACAGGTGATGTAGGGTACAAATACAGTTTACAGAAATGTTTTATTACTAGATTCAGAATAACTATTGACACCCCAGTGCTGTATATGATATGAACAAGCTAAAGTCTGTGATACAGGCTAAATATGTTACCTGTAGTATATGTGAATGTTTGGTACAAAGATATGTTATTTGTGAACTCACCTTTTCTCATTGTTAATAGTAGTGTGTGCTATGGATGTTGTAAGATATGAAAATTGTATAGTGTGTTAATGCAAAAGTAGTAACATGAGTAATGTGGACATATGTGTCATATATGCTGGAGAAAGTATCCATATGACACTATTTGTCATAATGCCACTTATACAATATGTTGTAATCTTTCAGATCATGAGAAATTATGTGTATTGTGGCAAGAATGATCTCGTGATCGTAGATCTCCTTTCTGCACAATTGTCATTCCATGAAATCCTGATTATGTGTAAACTAAATGCTGCTTGTGGTGGTGTTAGCAGATATGAAAATTATGATTTTGTCATTCTAAAGCTAGATATCACGAACAATACTTTTGATGGAACTGCAGAAATCTTCTGAAATCACACACAAATCACTAAAAACGCTAAAATTTAATGAGAAGCTTTCGGGTTATCCACCCTTCATTAGCACATAAAAACAATAAATTCTCTAAGTTTTAAATAGAGGTACAATTAAAGTCACATGATCTAGCCAACCAAACAATTTCTATTTGTAATTTAACATTTAAATCTATTTATTAACTAGCCTCAGCATATGTTATAGACACAGTCTAAAAAATCTGAAACAAGTAAATACATATTCATTTTTTGTATTTACTTTTTAAAACTTAGAGAATTTATTGTTTTTATGTGCTGATGAAGGGTGGATAACCCGAAAGCTTCTCATTAAATTTTAGCGTTTTTAGTGATTTGTGTGTGATTTCATTCTAAAGCTAGAACAGCTTTGTTCCTTGCTACATATATTAATGCGGTCCTTTTTACTAAATTTTTTATAATACCTTTTGCATTTATGCTTCAGTTGGCAGCAGGCAAACACGGTTCATTTCCTAAGGAAAAAAGAGAAAAATTTAATTTGGGCCACCTTATGTAGTACAAATGAACCTGGCACTGTTGCTCGGCCATCGGCATTCTGGATAGTACTCAGTGAATAAAATGCACCTATCAAGTAACTTTCTCTGTGGCACAAGGTGTAATTAGAATAAGTTTAGAGAAAGAAGACAGGTGATCTGGTTAAGTGATAATTTTAAAGTGGGGGGCCTTAATACATAATTACACACATTTTGTTATATCATTGTGTTGCTGTTTGAAAATCAACTATTTTCAGTATTATTAACAACGTTTCAGATATTGCCTGTCCCCTTTACCATTATTTGACATTACCTACAGTCATGATAATGTGTGCCAGAAATTACAGTTCTGATCTTGCAAGGAGATGTGAGAAGGATGAATGGGTCACTGCAATTCACTTCTTGCTCAGGTCAGTGCTAGGTAAACTATTTGATTGATATAATTTTCATTTAATATTTTCCTATGTTTTTTTAAATGTCTTTTCCAATTGCCCTCCATGCAACAGTATGCAAACATGGTTCACTTCCTAAGAAAAAAAGTGAAAAATATAATTTTGGCTGCCTTCTGTGTAAACAAGCTTGGTGCTGGTGTGTGGCCATTAGCACTCTGGCTAGTACTCGGAAAAATTCCCCCAGTTAGGTGACTATCTCTGTGGCATAAGGTATACATGGAGTCAGCTTTAAGAAAGAGGACAGCCGATGCAGGGTTTGAATTCAGTTGGCAGATACTTTGATAGAGGGGATCAGAATGACATTTGTCAAAATATTGATTAGGAATGTCACAGTAAATGCACATGAGTATCATAACTATGTTTATTGCAACAAATACAACATTACTGCCTGCTGCAGAAGCCCAATATAATGTATTTTGTGTTAAACATGATAATGATATTTAATGTAGAAAGCACATGCATATGTATGATGTGCACAATATTTTTATTACAATTCTTATGACTTATCACATATCATAAATACGTGTTTATGACAGTATGTCTTGTGAATTATGTATGTAACCAAACCCACCATTTATTACTCAGGTCATGGAATTGCATGCATTTCAAATGTAATTACAAACACAAATATTGACTTTTACATAGAAATACAGTCCCATGACTGAGTAAAGTCACAGACAAACAGGCACCTCTGAAGTATAGCTCCATTCATTCTTAAATTTGTATACCTCTAATTGCAATGTTAAAAAGTAAGTTGTCCTGTAGCACTGGCAATCGATGAGCAACGTTTAATTGTTTATCAGTTATTTTCTCATGGATTCAATTCCCAGGTAGCACTATTCAGTCTTACAAGTGTGAAAGTCCCAACAGTCTGATATGTCACAAGCCATGACATTTTTCCTCCAAACAACCACAATTATAACAAACACCATAAAACATTTCAGTGTTTAACATTGGTATGTGTCAGTAGTTTGAGCATCACACGTGATCATATCTCACTGCCATTTTTGACAACATATGGGCTTATCGATGCACTTAGTGCCAATGGTTCTGGCAAGCCAGTGCTGTGTTTCTAATTGTGCAACTGCAGCTGACAAGGGTATGCATCTTTGCACACAAGCTGTTACATGCAAAATCTGATTTAGAGACAAGTTCAGACCTATAAATCTAGCTTGACTGCTGAAGCATGGCTGGCAGTGGTAGGAATGGTGTTCCATTTAGAGCACAGAGGTGGGGTGTTGCTAATTCTTTCTATCTCTTTCTCTCTCTCTCTGTTCGCCTTTCTGGTTCAATAAGTTGTCACCGTTGTTCAACTGTGTGATTTAAACTTTGTGTAGTAGGAGTTTCTTTGTGACACAAAAAGATAATGCTCATATCTGTAGACAGATTTTTGCATACTTTCAAGTGTTCTAATCCAGGACTTAGCTCAGTATTACTGACTGTTTTTAGTACAGTATTTTATGTGTAGCTGTTGCCTACATATTATGAGCCACCATTATTTTGCTTCTGACAGAAGCTACTTGATCTGTAATTCACTCTCCCCTGTTTATGCATCTTCTAGCTTCTGTGACATTAGTCTTTCTCCTCTGCATTTGCACAATGTCTGGTGTTGAGCACAAACTGCAACTCAGGCTAAAATGGTAGTACACAGGTTATGAGAAAACCTTGTAAGTTTCTGCCTTAGGTCACATTACTTTGATGTCCTTCATGTTACTGTGCTTAACATGCTTAGCCAGGTTAACCTTCAGTTCAACAAGCAGACGAGTTGAATGTACAGCATGCAGTTGTCATGTGATTAAGGAATAGTTATACATGCAATACCCTTTTCTTCAGTCTGTTGTCATATTTGAAAATTCTAAAGTAGGATTTTCTATTTGATGTTGTATAGCTAATACTCAGGCCTGTACATTTTTCTAGGAATGCTGTTAAGGTTCAAATCCAGATGTATGACAAAGTAATTCTGAATGTTTGTCATGACTCCTGTGGGATCCTGTTGGTGTAACTGTTGGCTACACATTTTCTTAACACACAATTATTCTGCTGCTGTATTAATGTGCTTGTTCCCTATTATGAAGACTGTCTTGTACAGATCCTGCCAGAATAATTATAATGATAACGCAAACAATAACACAACACAAATATGTGCAGAAATGAACCATAAGCTAATGTCTTAGTATGTCTGTATGTGTATTCCTGTCACCAACTGTCCACCTCTACCCACCCCTTCTGTATCATCAGATAAAACCCCCTTGATTCAAAACTGTTTTCATAAGCTATGTTTCCACTGGCAATAACATGTTTAGATCCTAATGTGTTTTATAATAGACCTATAGCATACGTCTAAGGATTGAGGAACTGCAACTGTCGTGAGAAATGTGTAAATCATGACGTCTGAAACATGACCATAACATATATCTGTTCTGTGTCTCATCAGATTTATACTGCTTACTTGTGTGAAAGTCAGCACAGAGCACCATAAAATACTGCCAAGTCCCATTCTCAGGTCAACTCCTCAAGATATGATTATGCATGCACTACTATTTTGTCATCAATAGCACAAGTGAGCTTGCTACTAGTGTGCTTCAGGCAAGTAAAAAAAAAAACTATAACACATAATTATTTGTTTAGGTTGTACAACCTCTGTGTAGCCTTAATGAATTTTGAAAATGAGGTATCTGGATTTCAGAGTGATGATGACTCAATTAAGTCAGTCTTTTAATGCATGCTTGCACTCCAATGGTTATACTTGCAACTGTCTCACAATGTTAGGTAACCTTCTAACACATAATCCAGTACTGTTTTTCTGAAGTGCACTGATATATTTAGGAAGTGTCCTTTTGTATTGTCAATGCACATTTTGCAATCATGAGACAAGACATTTGACAGTGACACTATAAATGTTTACTATTTCCATTTGATTATCTCAGAATGAATTGGCAGGAATGCCTGACTGATAATCCACTGATTTATAATTGCGATTGTCATTAAAATTCTGTACTGTGAAAATATGCATGTCCCTCACAGTAAAGCAATGTAGATGAATGACAGTAGCAGATACGTATACCACTAGATGGGACAAGCACAGTGCTGCTCCATTGGCCTGTCCACACACATGCATTTGTCCTAAAACCTGGTGTCCCAAGCAGTGAAATTTTACTAAGTAAAAATATGTGTTTACACATCATTAAAATCAGGCGTCTTCTGCAATGCTTGTGATTCATACTGTGCTCTCTAGATTTTATGAATAGATAGGTAGGAGGTTTAATTCTCACTGTGGGGAACTTGTCCGGGGGATGCTAGTGACAGGTAAGTAATGCCTAAATGTCAAATGTGCTGAATTCACTTCCAGTCAGGAGAATGCATTTAACTTTGGACATAGCTCCCTCTGCACTTTATCCCACTTTTAACAAAAACATCATGTCTGCAACATACACAGATGAGGTTATCATGTCAAAAGTGCCCTCTATCCCCTTAAAATCTGACTTCTCAGGTGACACCTGCAAGTAATACTGTGTTCTCTAGATTGTGTAACTAGATAGGTAAGACGTTCAATTCTCAGCATGAGGAACTTGTGTGTGTGTGGCTGCAATATCAGGTACATATAGCTTCTTGAAGAGATGTACTGTATCACCTTCCAGTTATGGGAAAAATTTACTGTGGTAAATATTCCACTATCCCCTTATCTTACTTTTACCACTAATTTCTCCTCTGCAACACACTTATGAGGTCATCAGATCAAAAGTGCACTCTTTCCCATTAAGAGTCATTCTTCTCCCATAGCACTTGTGGTTAATACTTTGTTCTCTAGATTGTATAACTAGATATATATCAAATCCCACAGAAGGCAATCGATGCATGTGACTTCAATGCCAGGTGTGTACAGCTTCCTGAACAGGTGTACTATCAATTTCTAGTCAGCAGAAGATCTTAACATGGAAAAGGATGCCCCATCTCCTTATCACACTTTTACCACAGACATCTTCTCTGCATCACACTGATGAGATCATTGTGTCTAAAGTACACTCTTTGTGCCCGTACAACTCAGACTTTAGCTGTGGCACTTGCAGCTAATGTTGTGTTCTATAGATTTTGTGATTAAATAACTAGAGGGTTCATATCTAACACTGGTTAACTAATGTGATTGTGTGTACTGTCCTGTACAAATGTGTCCATGACTGACAATACCCCTTATGCAAACTTCCAGTTAGGAGATGTATTTTCACTGACAGAGGATTACTCTATAAATTTGCATTAACCAAGGCAATAACCAGTTTTTGAAATGCAATGCTGACATCATGCTGCCAAAAAGAACTACATTGGAGTAATTGTATAAGTTGCCCTGTGGCGCTGGTTGTTGATACTGTGCTCTCTACACTTTGTAAGTACAGAGGAACAGTGATGACTGGGTATTGTGCATGTGTGTTTGTCTGTCATGTGGCCTAGAGAATGCTTCTAATACATGTAGTGTTACTGTGCACTTCAACTACCTTCATGTATTTTTAAAAGAACATCAACGTATGAAAGAATGGTGATGTCATCAACTGAAATGTGCACTGTCACAATTATAAAACAACATCACATGTGGTGCATGCAATATGGGCAGTGTTCTGTACCTTGTGATCTTAGGTAGTTTGTTCAAATTCAGCTTTTATTCCTTATACTCACATGTTTCAGTATATCTGTAATTGTGCAGGTAGATAACAATGTTGTCAGCCAGAAAACTGCTGTGTGCATGTATGGCAGGATATTCCTATTACAAAATTAGATTAGTTTAATTGTATAATTAATTAATTGTGTAATTATGCATTTGATTGCTGTATATATATTCCTACTATTTCTGTAGTTGTTTTACCCCTTGAAGGCTAGTCATTTGCTGAGGCACTAGGGTGATATATTAAAAATGCTATTTGTTTCTACCTTAGAGTGCATTGTTACAACTTATTCCTGGTTTTGCTGGCCATTGTTGTTTCCTGTTGTTTCACGATAATTTGTTTGTATGGCATTTATTATTCCTATTGCAAAACTTTATGCCCGTGTTTCACACAGAAAGGTTTTACTGGATAATGATGATGCTATGGAATGATATTTGGCTTTCCCATAAAAACTACTAAGGCTTTCCCTGTGCCATGAGGAAATGAGACAATGTTCTGCATGCTGTTGCCTTAGCAAGTCATGTGATTGAATCTCTGATTATCCACACATTGTGCATGATTGCCATTCTTGCATCACATGTGTTTGGGTATACCTAGCAGCAGGCAATATTGTGTGGCACATTCATTCTTTCCAATATGGTGTAGTTTCTGCTGTGACATAGTCAAGTTTTCAAAATCCACATTAACTGACTGTAAGCATTGTGTGTCCTAATGCTGTTATGCATGAATGACATCCACAAGTGTAATTATGTGTATAATTACAGTGGGAGAAACCTCCCCACCCTTTTATCTAATACAAATTACAGTGCAATCGTGATATAATGAGTTCACATAGGTGGAGTCTCACAGTTTTGTTAAGACTTCCACTGTGGCACATGTGATTCATACATGTCAGTAGTTGGTGAACTTGCATAACTTGCTATTCAATTCCAGCAAAAGGAAACATTTTTATGAATGTATTAACATTTCATAGACAACATAGTATGAAGTTATTATTCTCAACTTGTACTTTCGAGAAAGAAATATAAAGTCATTTTGTAATATCCTGCCAGTGAATTAATTGTTCTGCAAATTTCATGGTGTGTGTCTTCCTGCTTCACATGCATTCAGTGATAACTTGTATAACATATCTATACAGATACAGCATGTTTCAATTCTGGGACAACATTTTTGTACAAAACAACAGGAACAGCTTTCTTGGTTAAAAAACAATGATATAGCACCGTGAACAATAACACAGTTACCTCATTGTCATTATTCTGATGAACTCATATTGCCCAAATTGTTCTCAAATGTCTTTTATTACTTCACACATTAATTTCATTTATTTGTGACAACATCCATTGATATGTTGTGTGACAGACAGTCAGTACACAGTGCTGTAGTATGATAGGCAGGGGTTTGAACCTGGTAACATCTGTCTGTCACATACCTGTATCAGACTGGAGTGGCTTAGGCACAGGAAATATTTATGGCACAAACAGTAATATTTTTAAGGCATCACTTTCCACAGTAGGAGATCCATACCCATTATAGAAGGGAACTGTTTTTAGCCCTTCAAATTTGTTTGTCATGCCACACACTGTATGCTTATTTCTAGGTGTCATATGTTGATATACATCTTTTTGATATTTGTCCTGGCATGTGCTTGAGTCTGGCAAGAGCTGAGTACATCATTATTCACAAGCATTACTTAATTTCCAAATAAGAATGCATTATATTATATGTTTTCCTCCAAATATTTATGTATAACTGTAATTGTTTTCCTCATGCTGTACAGCTTTATAAGACATGAGAACTTACATAATCACCATGTGTGATCGGGCCTGTGTTCGGACACTTTCTTGTGTGTTTGTGGTTGTTTACATGCTGCTACGACAGTGTTCACTGTAATGGCTTGTGAGCATGCTCAGTATAATCCTGTATTAGATGCATTCCATTTACAAATGGAGACCTTGATCAACTGTAATGTTATCAGATCTATGTTATTATTTATCACTTGTGTATTTTGAGTGCTATTATATTACTGTTTATTATGTACATGAATATAAAACACATGCTTGTCTAATAAATGTAATGAGGTAATATGATACCCTATCTATGGTTGTCCAATGACAACAAATGGTAAAATATGTTGCTTTCTGCTATGCATGACTGAACAGCTGTATGGCTTATGCCTTATATAAACAGGATGAAGTGGCAGATACAGCACTGCAGTCAGTTATCACACATACATCCCCTGTATATACATGTCATATTCAATAACTGCAGTGTATGCTAATAGCACCTAATGTATCCACTGTCCTTGCTAACTGTTATCTCCACTCGGCATATTATGAACATTAATATTGCATTAGATTCTTCTCACATTCATTGTTAGAATGCCCATGTTAGTTATGTACATGGATAAACTATTGGAAACAGGATAATTTATTATTAATATGGACATCTTTCTGTTGAAAATGTTTCTGTGTGACATCATCACATTTAAATGCATTAATTAAGTACATTTTTGCCATTTACTCTCCCCTCGTACTTATCTCTGCACTTTTAACATGGCAACCTGTGCATATTCTCCCAATTTCATATCCCCTGCATCTAACTTCTTATAATCCACTTGTCCTTACTTCATATAAGCTGTCTGTCCGTGCTCACATAATACATCTGTCTGCAGGCAAGCAGTTTTGTTTACATTGCATGCTTGTGCTTCCCGGCACCATTTCATGGCCTGCAACACTGCTGTTGGCCTCAAAATGGTGATTAGAAATGTAAGTGTGGTGAGCAACATGTATGTTCAATGAGTACTGCTCCTCATACTGATAACATGCTATAATCGTGTAGGCTTTGCGTGAAGCCTACATGATTATTACATCCTGCTAACGTGCTATAATCGTGTAGGCTTTGAGCGAAGCCTACATGATTATTGCATCCTGCTAATGTGTTATAATCATGTAGGCTTTGCGCGAAGCCTACATGATTATTACATCCTGCTAACGTGCTATAATCATGTAGGCTTTGCGCGATGCCTACATGATTATTACATCCTGGTAATGTGTTATAATCGTGTAGGTTTTGCACGAAGCCTACATGATTATTACATCCTGCTAAAGTGCTATAATCGTGTAGACTTTGCATGAAGCCTACGATTGTTAATGAATCCCAGAGGTTGTCTCTGAACTGGAAATGTACAATAGATTCTGGAAATAGTTATACAGCTTATCAAAGTGTGTAGATCTTAGTCCTGTCATATTTTCCTATTTCTTATATCTGTAACAAGATTGCAGCATAAGTCTATACTTTAATTACTTTTTTGTACATTTTTCAGTTCAGCTGAAAGTATATCATATATATGAATGTTTGAGCATGCATGATCCTGTATAGAAAATAGTTAGAATTAGTTGCTATGGTATCTTTAAATGTGGCTTATAAATACTGAAACAAGCTTCTAAAATATTAAATCTGTTCTGTTCTTGAAACTGAACTCAATGCTTAATTTTGTTCCCTAAGCAAATGTGAATTTGAACAGTGCTATTTTGGGAAAACATATTCTTCAGTGTTTTTACTGAAGTTGCTGTCTTAAAATCTTTTCTATTTTGAGTTCATTGTGACCTAGATAAATAAGATCATGAGGCCTGTTTCTTCCTGCTCATAAACTGAGATCACAGGAGACCCATACAGCTGCATTTGTGACTGATATAGCTCCAAGGAACAAAACAGTCCTTTCATTCCTGTTTACTGAAACTATTATAGGAAAAGAGATTCTTTATGTTTTCAGGTCTCTTTCACTGACAATGTCACAGTTTCTATTAAGCTGATTGAGTATTCAGATATTAATAGTAGTAAGGCATATGCTTCAAATAATTGAGTTATAAATAAAAAAAAATAAGTGGTCAATAAGTTGTAATGCATATAATAGAATTGTTACCACACCACAACTCACATATTTTCATGATTGTTTTAGACTTGATTATCCTCTGTATAAATTAATTTACACTTAGTGCTATCTTTAAGGGAAGTGGTTGGCTATACTTTTAATAGCCACATGTAGCTAGATGTTGTACAAGTCTATAAAATAAAGATGGCAACATAATCTAAGTATACTAGAGCATTAGAGAGTTACATAAAGTACATATACAAGAGCTAAAAGTTGCTTACAAAGTAAACCTTATTACCCCTGATACACTTCGTCATTAAAGTCATAATGATTGTCTTCTTCAAAAATGCTTTTATTATATTATAGTACCTGTTGCTAAAATCTTTCTAAGCTAGCACATCTGAAAACAGACAAAGAAGAAAATGGCACAGTCCCTAGGATTTGATAAACTCTGTGTAGACACTGCGCAAAGCCTGCATGGAATTTACATTTGTGAACAGTGGTGTGCGGCAAACGGCAGCTCGCATCACCGCACAATGCATATTAATGCAGCGCACCATGTCTAGGCAAGGTTTTGTGGCTGGAAACAGTGTTGCAGGCCAGGAAACCATGTAAGTAAACACAGATAGCAATTCTGTTTAAAAGGGAGCACCTACGGTCTGCTGATTTGTGCAGAATGGCACAGCGATCACCAGGGCTTCAAAGATAGCAGTCAGTCTGTTAGTACAACACATCTGCACAAAGGCCAACATAATGCGGGGACAATTAACCTGAAATAGGGACATAATTGACATAGATGTCACGTAGAAATGTGGTAGAATGAAACCCAAACGTACCTCTCAACCTCTTAGAGCAAGAAATCTGGACAAAGCCATAAATAATGGGGGACAAAGGGCCCAAAATAGAGGCAGATTCTAATATTGCTTTTCCAAATTTAGAAAGGTGATAGAATAGTAGGTTGTACAGTAGCATGAATTTTCTAAACAGCATGAAGTTTGAAACTCAAATGTCTGTCAGTTTCTAACTTCAATCCACAATAACATACCAATGAATTGCCAGAAAACCAAAGTATTATGTGGAAAAGATCACAAATATGAGACAAAAACTGGACATTCTTCACAAATCAGGACAGTTGAGAGGTATGAACTCAAGTGTATGTAATATTGACTTACATCAGTCCTGAGATCATCACAGTGATATATGGCAAAAAGCAACAGATATGATAAGGAACACATCTGAATATCCTGATAATATCTGGACAGTTGAGAGGTATGAATGTGATGTATATTGTCCAAACACAATGTACGACAGTGTGTCTACAGAGCAGAGTATTGTGATATCCCATTCCTGGCATTCTGTACTGAAGCTGTGTAATTGGTCAGTAATGGACATGGACTGCCATGTAAAATGAAGACTCAGGTGAAGTGTGTGTATTAAATAGGAACACACAGATGAATTGTAAGAATGAGCATAGGGAAAGAAGACAGGTGAAACAACCTAATGTACAGCAGAGGAGGGCATGTAAATGGAAGATGGCTGTAGCAGCAGCACCTGTCACATATCTATATGGTACAGTAGGGACTGTACAATGAATATTGTGGTTTATATGACTGTCACACAAAGTGACATAGCAATAGAGAGGATGTCTGTGTGAGATAAGCATCCTTACATGAACAAGGCAGAGGACATTTATCAGGGCTCTGACATACAACTGGGGTAGGGTGCATATTGTGAAGCTGTGCAAACTGATATGCTTGAATATGAGTGTACTCTCAGCAGAGGTCTCCAGCAAGGTGTGCACAGGAAAAGGCTCAAGGAATACATTACAAAAACCAACCACAATCATGAACAATATCAGAATAATACCACCAGTAATCCCATTCCTCAGATATAACATATGTGATTTACACTGAAAAAAGATGAGTCTGCAAAGAATACCTAGGTATGGACAATAAGCTGTGTGACAGTGCAATGTGACAAAGGTGGTATACTTCAGTTACACATCACTGGAAGATATGTAGGGAGGTACATGAAGAAGTGTGCACTGTACACATTTATCAGTGTGATGAAGGCTGGGAACCACAAAGGTAATATGGCTTTGATATGGATGTCCTTCACATACCTAGTACATGTGTTACATTCTAGGGAGTAGTCAGCACTGTGACCACATGCTGGTGGATGGACCACTTACCATCCACCCCAGGACACAGGTCACATGCCTATTGGTCTGATTACATTATGCTTGGGTAGTGTGTTTGTTTCCTAACTTAACAAATACCCCCATGTTTCTCATTAATGCAGGTGCTGTCATGGTTGTGGCAGTATTTTTTGCTATGTGCTGATACTGTCTGTATTATACTAATATCATAGTTGGAGTCAATGATTGCCCACAATCTATAGTCCTTCAGGCAGCTGTTTGGACACAAGATGTGTATGTCATCTGTGATGTCCAGCACTTAACTAATGGACAGAAAATGGCCTAGCAGGCTGCCCTGATGTACAGACCTAATCACGGGACCAGAAAAATAGATCACATCCCACATTTCAGTATAGTGAGATGCCAGTGGGTTTACCCATTTGGTGATATACCTGTATTAGCCTCATATGACAGTGTTGATTGAATACCTCAATGTGGATTTGTGTCAAATGCCTTTACCTGGCCAAGTTGCACAAGATCATACGGTTATCATCATGCATGCTCTCGATGACCTCTTTGAGAACATCTATTAGATGTAACAGACATGATATAGCATTAACAACTTACACAGGTCTGTTGCACACATTCAGAATATTACTAGTGCACCTATAGAAGAGATCCATGATGACATGTTGGTCTACCTCACATTCAAGGAGAGTCAGAATATCTCTATAAATACATGCATTAAATGCTGCCCCCCCAACTCAGATGTATGCATTCATGTTTATGCACACTCTTGTATGGGAACATAGCCCATGTGGAGGGTGTGTTTAAGTGTATATTCAACCATATCAGGAAGGTGTACATGCTGAGTCATGCCATAGGTGATCTGTGATGTTGTCACAGCCCATTGATTCTGTGTAATAGGCCTGGATGAAGGCAGGACAGTGCATACTGTCTATTGTGATCAAGCTAAGGTTTTGACACAATCACCCATGCAGGTATCATTGAGGCACCCTCCCAGCTCATGATTAACCCTTACTTTGATAGATGGGTAACCAACTGGCTTACAGACAGAACACATACTATGAAAGCTGGTGAATCAACCTACACTAGCAGAGTTCTCACCATTGGCAAACCCTAGGGATATGTGCTTGGCCCTTTACTGTTTGGACTCTTTCTTGACAGTTTAGGCTAAAGTATATGGCCTCTGGATTACCATGTTTGCTTTTTCTTGCATATTGGGTGTAATCATTTAGTCCACAAATGATGATCATAGTAAATGAGGAACTAACACAGACAAGTGAATGTTTTCCATTTGAAAAGTGGAATTTCCTGTTAATCACAGCATTGACAACAGTCATGCTATGCTGAAACCCAGTAATGCAAGCATTGGGAACACATGTAGATAGCAATCTGAACTTTGATCACCAAGTGTCCACACTGGTATTAAAAGCCTATGTTGTTCACATCATAAGTCATGCCATCATTTTCAGATCTTAGGATTGTATGACAACACTGTACTTGAACCTCATCAGAATACTAATAGAGTATAATGGTCTCATTTGCACACACCTCATCAGACACATGCAGCAGCTGAAGAGACCACAGGGCTTTCTCAGCAAGATAACACAGGGCCTACAAACCATGACATGATTTATGTGGATAGATTAAAAGCCATGTCACTGTAATTTGTCTTGTATAGGATGAGGTGACTTCTGCCTGGCCTCCAGGCCAGTATCTGACCCTGCCCTCATTGGAGTACTGCATACCAAAAATGTATTATAGCTGATGACATTAACAGTATCTGTTGAGGAGAATATGGGAAGAACAGCATCCCACATGCTGGTGTAAAATGTCTGTAATGTCAAGCTAGAGCTCATACACACATATGCACACACAGTTGACTGCAATGAGAATAGAACCCATAGCTATCTAAGTACACAGACTAAAGAATTCAGTACTTTACACAAATGCCATGGCACAAGTCTGACTTGGAGTGTCTCAGAAAACACTTTATACTTGGTAACATCAATAGTGTCTTTTGAGAATATAACAGTGTCCCACGTGCTGGTGTAATATGTTCCCTATAATGTCAAGCAAGACCTCTCTCACACACACACACACACACACACACACACACACACACACACACACACACACACACACACACACACACACACACACACACACACACACACACTTGACAGCAGTGAGAGCAAAACTCTTACCTAAGTACACAGACTGCAGAACATAGAACTTTATGCAAGCATCATGGCACAAGTCTGACTTTTACAACAGTGCAGGTCAACTTAGAATAGATGCCATCAGCAGGCCATGTGGGAGACATGATGTTGAGTGGGCTGCATGAAATGGATGTGTAGACATCTGCAAGAATCAAAATACTGTTAATCCATGGCATTGGAGCATAACTGTGGGATATACACTTCTGCTCTTCTGTCTAGACACACACCCAGTTGACTGCAGGGAAACAGAACCCCTATTTATCTAAGTACACAGACTACACTACACAGTACTTTAAGCAAGCACCACAGCACAAGTCAGACTTTTACAAAACTGCAGGTCAACTGATAGTAGATAACATCAGCAGGCCATGTGGGAGACAAGATGTTGGAAGGCCTACATAGGTTCATAGCTTCATAGGTTCATAGGAGGCTACTAGCATAATGATCCCAGGGTATTTAGAAGCCTACCTGTGTAAAAATCATAGTTAGATGGTCATTGCTAGAAGACCTATTTTGTGAGCAACACTAAAATGGCCCTTTCCATGAGGGACATAGGTGCCACCCCAGAGTTGACTTTACAATCACGCAACAACTACTCATGGTTGCACTTGAACAGGGTCATTCAGGATCACTGCTTCATACACAGTGGGAGCCTATTACAGAGGAGTGTGAATCATGAAGAGAAATATATGTCTTCCTAGCATGTTTTTTTATGTCACAGGCTATGTTGAGAACCCTAGAGCAAGTTATTCTTGTCCAATTTGATTTGTAGATGTCCATCATTTCCAGTAGGGTATAGTCGGAGACTGCTCTGTAGGCCAAGCATAGGTCACCTCTTAGCAGCCTGCATGATACTGAGTACAGGGACAGGTCTATCAGTCTTTCCAGGAATGTCATGTTTGGAGGTCCTATATTCTCCCAAGCACAAACCTGTGCTTTCTCCAATTGCAGCAGCTGTCAGGTGAGGCACAGACAGAAGGGAGCACTGTACTCAATAAGTGGTCTGATAAGGATAGAGTACAGCAGAGATTTGACCACACTGGTCTTGGATGTGATGCCCATGAGTCCCTATTAATTATTCTAAATTTTCAAGTTCGAATGTCATATGGTCGACACCATATGATCGAAATTTGAAAAGTTTGAAGGTTAAAAGCAACAGCTCCGTATGGCACATAATGGGAACATTTCCCTTTTCTGCACTGAAGTGCTATCTCGGAGTTGGTATATTTAAGTAGGGGGTGTGAGGGGTGCAAGGGGACCCTGGTCAGAGCATTCAGGTAAGTATTTTTTTTAATTTTTTATTATATTTTTGAAGTTTCAGACTTTGCTCATATGTTATCGAACATATGAGGTTCAAAGTTTTGAATCTTCGAATATATAATATAGACCTGATGCCCATATGTATGAGGTACACAGTGTAGAATGTTGTTTCAACACTGTGGACAGTGATAAAAGTGTAGATTGCTATCCACATGTGTTCCCAAGTTTCACAACACTTTGTTTCAGCTTAGAGAGGTGTTATGTTTATCATAATAGGAAAGAGTACTTCATTGTCAAAGGGGAAAATGAGACATTGCATGCTTTAAGTTTCAGTCTGTGCATCTGGCATCAATCACTTGTGTGTGTCAATCCCTTCTGTCATATGTTACCATCATTGGGAGAGTCTATATGAGTGCATGCAGTTAACAGTCACCTGAAATCTTGGTAACCACAGGCCATCTACCATTGCCTGTTCTTCAGGGAAGTCGTTTTTAAACTGTTGAGGGCCCAGCAGAGATCCTTGTAGGATTCTAATAGTAAGTAGCTAGTGGTGGAGGTGCAGCCCCCAACTTTGAGAGTGTGTGTTCTGTCTGTTAGTCAGTTGGTTATCCATCTATTGCTACTGTATGGCTTAATTCTTACACAGGAGAACTTCACTAAAAGACATGAATGGTGGATAGTGTCAAAGGCCTTCGATTACTCCAAATAGTCAGTATGTCCTGTTATCCCTCATCCAGTTCTTTGGGGTCAGTAGCAAAGAATTCCACAAGGTTCAATAAGCAAGATCTACCACTGACAAAAAGAAAATCAGTTGGATTAATTGTTTTGAAGGTCAGCTATGTTCCTCTGTTTAAGGTCCATGGTGATTCTTTCCCTAGCCTTGCAGATAAGGGTCTTTGGGCATATGGGTCAATAGCTGTAGTTCTGCATGTTACCAGATTGATATGCATTCTATGTCACGCAATATTTGATATTAAATTTTGTAGTGTAGGTGATATACATGTGGGAAAAGTACTGAGACACCAGAGTTGCAGTGCTGGGGGGGGGGGCAAGACATGGATGTAATGTAAACAGGTGACATATTGTTAGATAGGGCCCCAGTTCGTAATGTTTTCACATATAATTTCATGTCATGCACAGGAAATGGACAGTAAACAGCAGTAATACCGAATGATATCTACATTTCCATAGCACAGTGAGCAGTGGGTTTGCACGATGGTTGGCAAAGTGTATAATCATGCAAGATACATGTTTACATGTAGCTAAGCAGTACCCAAACACAAGCCACATTGTTAAAGTCTGACAGTATTGAGTCTATGAAACACATCTGCTGCTTAACTGACTCTGTGGCAGCATGTGTTAATGCATTGATACATTCCTTTTCAGGGCTAGATGGTACTGTGTTTGAATTCAGGTGTATATAGTACTTTTAACTACTTTATATTACAGAGTGATAATGCAATGACATGAATTCTTTATAGTACATGTGTTGCTGTGTGTTGGCATAGCACAGTGGTGTTAAGCGGGCATTGCAGAGAGGTAACCACAGTAGTTTGCCACCACTCACCATTGCTGCATGTTGGTGTGTGATGCACACCTCTGCACAAACATGGAGCCCAAAAAGTGAAAAGATCCATTGCTTTTTCAGCAACTTATGTGTGTTGTATGTGATTCTAGCTTTTGACCAGATTAAAGTGGTGAAATGGGGTAGATAGGAAAGTTGTGAAATGGGGAGCAAGCAGGGGGAAGAACAAAGGGAAACCAGGACAGGAATATGCAGGAGGGAGGTAGGAAGGAACATTGGTCTGTCTTACCTTCTGTGTGTGTTGGTCACACTTCAGTTATCTGACCAGTAATCTGTGATGTGCAGTGTGTAAGTCATTCTGCATCATTGGCCTTAACATGTGTGGGGATATTAACTGGAAATAATATCATATGCAGTAGCCAACAAATGAAGGGCAGGTTGGGTGTTAAGGAATGCAACCTGTGAATTGTGTGATGTTTACTTACATTTCCAACCTTACATCTGACATTTTGTATGTCTAACCTGATATACCCAGTGGAAGTAAGCCAGTCTGCAGTGCTCTTGTGTTTTCTTTCTCCTAACCAGTAATCATTCACAGGTGCAATCCATTAAAAGCAAACACTGAGAGAGTGCCTGCACTATGCTTACATCTCCTACACAGATCCAGGTATTTGGGATTCAGTGATTCTAATGAGTTCACATCTCATTTGCATCTTCAAAATTCTAGCAGTCCTGAATCTATACAATATAAAAAAGCAATTGTGTAGCTAGGCAAACTGATGAGGAGGAGATTGTTTATTTATGGAAGACTGCATATTCACTATTTCTTCAGGATAAATCTGTAAAGAGGATTACTGAGCTGCAGAAGGTATGCTTGCATTTTATCAGCAACATACTGCATATGCTGGAATGTATTTAAGAAAAATCTGAAGCAAAGGCTTTTACACTTTTATCTGTATGCATTAGTTAGAAGTGTACTGATGTCATGAGCATGTATGTCAAGCCATTACACAGGTATACATGATTGCCAATACATGAACATGGAATGCTCTTAGATAAATCTGAACAAATGTTTCCGGGACAGTTCCTTTGATAGCAGCTTAGCATTTCAAAAATGGTTTGTTAGCAAAATGTGTCATTTCCAAATGACAGAAAAAACAAAGTTCCAAACACAACAAATGTACAGGTATGGTCCAAAAAGTTTTAATATAAAGCAGCAAAGATTCAGAGTGACACAATCACAAAATAGCACTCTAGCGCCTCAACTTCACATAAGCCTTCAAGGAGTACATCCATTACAAAATACCCTTATCCTTTATACACCACAGTTGCCAATTAAGCAATTAAAAAAATTAATATAAAATTACATTAACTTTAAAGATACAGCGCCAACAGTTTTAGATAACACATTTCCAACAGCAGTATGTGTTGAGGCCCTCTGGAATCAAAGTACCATACTTTAAAATAAAAAGGTTTTCTTTATGCAACAACAAATTTCTAACATAATCACTATCCCTTTCTCCCTGTATTTGTTCTAAAATATTAGCTTTTAAATATACAGAATTACCATTGTGGCACAATTTAAAATGTTGAGCTAAAGGGCTTTCTATTTTACCTAGCCTTGTATCTCTTAAGTGTTCTGATAATCTCTTTTTAAACATTTGTTTAGTTTGTCCTATATAATATTTATTACAACTACACTTAATTGCATAAATCACCCTTTAAGTGGTACACTGATATTCCCCTACCATCTGGAATTTAATATTATTAATTTTTGGAAAAGTTTGCACTATATAGTGGCATCCTATACAACTACCACATGGTTTAGTTCCTTTTATTTGAATCTGCTGCAGCATCCTATCATCAGGTTTCTCAAATTTGGTGTGTACTAACATATCCCTCAAGCTTTTTCCTTTCTGATATGAAAAAACAGGACTTTGTTGTACCAGTCCTTCCAACTCGTGAAATATATGCAAAAATTTCCAATAATGCCCAATAATTTGTTTACACAATCACTTAAAATATTATAAGTCGTAATTGCAAAAAAACTATCATCTGTTAGTTCTTTCTTCTCACTATATGAAAAAGCCCTATGCGCTATATTATTATTTCCATATCTTTCTCTTTTTATTCTAACACTTCTCTCTATCACCTGTATGTCATACTTTCTTTTAATAAACATATCCACTGTACACTGTAGCTCTTGTTCAAAATTATAGTTGTTATTACATATTCTTGAAATTTTCAAGAATTCTCCATATGGTAAGGAATCCAAAGTGTGTCTAGGATGACAACTATTGCCCAACATAAACTGATTAACTGCTCCAAATTTCCTATGTGAACTTGTATTTATTCCTTCTCCATCTACTTCCTCTAGTATTATATCTAGAAATGAAATTTTATTACCAAACTGTAATCCATCAAACTGTATAGAAAATCTATTTTGTTGTAATTCTTTTATAAAGTCTTGAACAAATTCAATACCACCTTCACAGAGAAAAATCAAGTCATCCATAAATCTGAAATATAACTTAACATGTTGTTTATAAAATGAGTTTGTATAAATATATTCTGTTTTGAACATCCCAATAAATACATTTGCATACATAGGTGAAAAGGAGGAGTCCATCACTGTACCTTGTAACTGATGGTACACTTTATCTTCAAAACAGAAAAAAATTTCCAAACTAAATTTTATAAGATCCATAATATAATGTGCTAATGGATTATCACCCAAGTAGATGCTAAGAGCGTCCATTCCATAAATGTGTTTAATATTAGTGTATAGGCTTTTTACATCCACTGTTACCCAGTAAATTTCTTTTTTCCAATTTACCTCTTTAATTTTCTCCAAAAAATCAAATGAATCCCTTATATATGATGGGAGTCGAATAACTTCCTTAATAAACACTTATGTAACAGCAGTCCCAAATTGTGTAAAAAATATTTTCTTGCAGACACAATTGGTCTCCCTGGTGGATTAATCAGATTTTTATGTACTTTGGGTAAACAGTAGAAATATGCCATTTTTGTTTCTACACAAGATATTTTTTTCTCAACATCTTGTTCAGTCCAATATCCTATTCTAAGACCTTTATTAATCAAACTCATATACTCTATTTTAGCTTAATCTACTTTAGTTCTTCATACACCTCATACACTTGATCATCCTGTAACAAATCATACCACATCTTACTATATTGTGAGTGGTGCATCACCACTATTTTATTACCATTGTGTGAAGGTTTTATAACAAGTTTATTCTGGAGAGAAAACTCTCTTAATGCTAACCATTAATTTTTTGTTAAATTATACTCAACATTTCTTTTATCTAAGTTTTTAAACAACATTTCTACTTCAAAATCAACCATAGATTGAAAATTTTTTATTCCCTCATGTATAAATGGTGGTATGAACTTGCTAGTCGCTGTTAAATCTGAAGTATCTATAGGGCAATAAGCATTAACATCACTATTGCATGAAACAAAAGATTCATCAGACACATCATTAATTAAAACATCTTCATCTGTACTATAAATTGTCACATCATGTACATTTTCCACCCAATTATTAGATCTATTTACATTCTTATAAACATGAAAATAGTACCACAAATGCATTGTCCTAATCATTTAAAAAAACTAAATTTTAAAACAATGCATTCTTGGCAACACTGTAGGTAGGAATTTTAAACCATATTGCAAAACTGTGTCTAAATTATCATCCAGCACATTACCTGATAAATTCAAAACAACATTAGCGTTGTTATTTAAAAAATCAATACCATTTAGTTCTTTTATTATTTTTCCATTGTCCTTGGTATTTGCCTCCTTTCTGTTGTTCCCATTCCTGCTCATGAAACTGTCGCTTTCTTGCCTGATATTGTCTGCCCTTCTGCCAATAGTTCTCTTGCATGTATTGGGCATTATTAGGCTCAGGCAACAAAGGAAATGCTTGTTCATCTTCAAAGTCACTTTGGTATCGGCTAGTGTCACTAAAAGATGCTTCATCTCTCCCTTTTCTTTCCCCTTCCTGTTTCTGAAAACAACGCTGTTGGTGATTTGTTGCCCTAAAGAAGGCAGTACAATTTTCATAGTCTCTGAGGTCCCTCTTAATTTTATGTAATTTCTGTTCACATAATTTCTTTTCATAGATACCCAATTTATCTTGAATGTCACTCAGGGAAGTTTCAAAATCACTTTATCTATGGATAGCAAAATATTGTTACACACAGTATTAATGTCTTTTTTTAAAATAGAGAGCTTTATTTCATCCTGTTCGACTAATATTTTAGTCCACTCAAGCAAACAGCAGTGAGCAGCTTTCTCCCATCTTTTCCTAAATATGTTTTCCTCATTATTAGACAAATAAAAAGGCAGAGAGGGAAATTTCATTGCCCGCAGCCTTCTCGGTGCTATGTCAAGCTCCAAATACCTCTAGAGACTTAACCTGTTGTAGTGGGCTGAAGTTTCTCTGTTGAGCAATTGCTCTAATTTTTGAAATAAAGTTCTTGCTTCAGATGGGATAACAGTGGAATGCTTACCAACCTCGGAAAACATTTGTTGCATTTGAAAATGTGTCATTTACCTGTTCTTTTTGGGAGAAGAGCAAAGCTGAGTTACTGTTCTGGCACAAACAAGGATCTGCTACTATTGTTACTCTCCCTGTTTTGCATCCAGCCTGTTGTTTGTGTTTCACATCTATAGACTGTTGTATGTTTCTACATGCGGTAATACTGACTGACTACCTTTTCTGTGTTATCCGGGAACAGTCATGTTGTAGTTATGTGATACTAGTGTGTGTTATCCTTTTGTTGTCTTTTAGGACATCTAAGAGTATTCAACCCAGGAGTGTCAATCCTCAGAGACCCCCCTTCACTAATGCTGAGAATCAGGTGATAGTGGATGCCTTTAGGCAACATGGCATTTAACTGTTGGAAAGGGGATGGGGAGATATGACATACAGGATGCAAAGTTGGCACAAGATTGTTGATGATGAAAATGCTGTGGGTAGCCATGGCAGGACATATGAGCAGGTACACTACAGGGCCACTGACATGATTACATCATGGAGGAGAGCAGATGCAGTGGCCCATGACCAGATGGTCACCGAGAGAGGGCCTGCTATGGAGCCACCACTAACACTGAATGAAGAGTTCCTGGCTAATATCAGGGATCTAGAAAGATCTTTGGAAAGTTCAGTACAGCATGTCCTGAATGTTGGTACAACAGCTTCAGGGACAGCCAGCACATCCCAGGAGGTGCTTCCAGGTAGGCTTTGGTATCTCAACAGTTGAATACTGTTGTATAGTAAAACAACTGAACTCAATACGTTACTTCTGTGTCACATTAATTCTTTTTGGTAGGGATCGAAGATTGCTACAGTTATTAGCTTAGGTTGGAGTTGTCAGTTATATCTTGTTGAAAGTATAGTTAATGGACATATAAAAGGGTAAAAGTATTACCCCCTGTGTTACTGTTAATTGTGATGATGTTGACCTTATCTTTTGCTTAACTTCTTCCAGGACCATCTGGATTGCAGAGGAGAATCTCACCTGCAGATGGTAAGCCAAATATTTTTATGTCAGTACTGCTGAACAAATTAAAGAAATATTTCAGTGTGTGCTGTTAATGTCAGGCCTGTTGCGTGTATCGCTGCACTGTCTGTAATAGGGGTACCACTGTTAGTTTGTTAGCATATATTGGACTAGAGTGGCATAGGAATTATTTTTTTTCCTGTGTTTGTTGCTTTTTATCACAGGTGATCACAACAGTGGAAGCATGGGCCCTCTGCCACGTGATGTCAATGTATCATCAGACTCTGATGATGGTGGTGGCCAAACTGAGGCACAGTCCAGTGATGCAGAGCTTGAATCTGACACTGAGGTTGACATATAGCCATCCCCTGCAGTTCCATCGAACACACCTAGTAGGCCTATGCCTGCCCACTCCAGTGAGCCCTCACATATTGGACCAGTGGAGGGTGAAGCCATTGATCAGGGAAGTGTGGTTACTGTGGTTTCAGAGCCTTCTGATTCTGGCCGTGGCCAAAGTGTAGGAGAGGTGCCATGCAGGAGGGTTGATAGGGGTGCTCATAGGAGGGCTGCTGTCTCTCCTCAACCTGTTCCAGGTGTCTCTTCCTATGCCACTCAAAGTATGTTTAGGGCAATCACGGAGGCACATGCACATTCTCATCAGTACGCCAGACAAATGCTCAGGGTTGTAGATGTGACACAGGCTGACATATGTGACTGCCTCCATGTTGCCGATTCAATGGATTGGATGAATGACACGTTGGAATAAGGGGTGTCTGTGATGGAACATCTGCTGGGAGGGGAATGGCATCCTCATGGGCATAGGTCAGCCACATCATCTGCTGTCAGCCAACATGGCCATGACTGATCACACTCTAATAGTGGCAGTACTTCCACTGCCCCATCAGTGAGTGTGGTGTCCACACCCAGACGTGGCAAGCCATGGGGTCATAGTCTTGGACATGTCCATGAAGGGAGCTCATCCAGCAGACAGCAGTCACATTCAGGCAGCAGTAGCAGCAGCAGCAGTGCATCTGACCATGGGTGTGGATATGCCAGTGCAACTCCTGGTAGAGCAACTCCTCATGGTTGGGGATGACAACGATAAACTGCCACATCTACCATTCATAGCTGACACCTGTCCAACATGCCAAGATGTAGATCCAGTGCAGAGCTTGGTTGTGTTCATGCAGACACTCACACACCAATTTCACCTGGTTCCCCTACAGACATACACAAAACAATTACATTGTTCATCCATGCAGCTTAAAACTCATTTTGCCTCACTGGTCATTTGTTGGTTTATCCAAAATGCCTGCCTGCTTCTCTTTCTTATTCACACACATTCACCTACCTTTTGTGTCAGCCTAGGCTTCCTGCCTCCCCACACACACACACAACACTCTGTGCAAGTGATGATAACTGTGCCATATCCCTGTTTTCTATCTTTTGGATTCAGGGCTACATAGGTTTTGTGTTGATGCTGAGGGTGCATAGCTGACTTAGTGCTTAGTATATCTGCATTTGTGTGTTAAAATGGTAATTTTATCTTTGACTTATATTGGCCTTGGAAAGGTAGATGGCTGATAGCATCAAAATTTCCCAACTTTATTGTGAATGATCTTGTGAGAGTTGTGATGTCAGAAACCCCAATGTGTATCATTGCTTTCTAACTTCTCTCTTTAATGATTTTCTACTACAAATGTACAGTGCTAAAGTGAGGGCATGCAGTGACCATCAGTACTTTTGCAAGGTATGATTGTGTGAATCTTTGATGCCTGAGGCTAGGACTTAATAATGGACATGTATAAGTCATATAAGTCTCTGTTGTCACATGTTAAGATCATTTCTGCAACAATCTCTGACATTTTACTTGCTTAGAGTACCAATTAGTGAAATATAAGGCTAAGCCACTTGTTCAAATTATTACACAATACACTCCAGGTTCAAGACTTACCTTGTAAATGCAGCAGTTGACACGGTTTTAGTTCAGGGCTGACTCTGTCTGATGCAAGCAGTACACAGCCAATACATGGGAAGGTAAAGGTTGTATGAATTGCCTGGCATCAGTGTTACTATATGTATCTCTGTAGGATGAAGGTTTTAGGCCCTTAGGTGGTGAGTGAGAGTGGTATACATCATCTCGTAGCCAATGCAAGAGCATAGTAAGCACACCTATGTCTGCGTACACCAACAGCAGTTAATGGTTCCCCCTCTGACTCCTCATCGGCCTGTGACTGTGGTAACCATGGCATTGGTAGTGGGATGTGTGCCCCTTCTCCTTTCTGATCCTGTTGAAGCAGTTTTCTCAGGATGATGTTGTGTAGCATGGCACATGCTGTGGATATTTCTGTGCATATCCATGGATTGTACTGAAGGGCTCTCCCAGATGTACCAAGACACTGGAACCATGTCTTCGGCAGCCTAAACACATGGTGTATGATATTTCTGTTTGAATGTGTGCCTCATTATAGAGCTTTTCTGTAGGTGTGTGTGCATTTCTGATGGGTGTCATCAGCCATAGTTCCAATGAAGAGCCTGCATCCCCCAGTAAATGAACCTATGCGATATCCCCCCAGTAAACATCTGGTACAGTTGGGATGTCTGCCAGATATGTGAGTCCTGGTAACTGCCAGGGTTGCCAACGCACATGTTCAAGATGATTCCTTTGGCATTACACATAACTTGATAGCTGATAGAATGGTAGCCCTTTCTGTTTATGTAGAGCCTAACCTGTTCCCTGGGTGGTGGTTTAATTTCTATATGTGTGCAATCGATGGCACCCAGTACTCCAGTGTAGTGTGCTACATGGTAGAACTCCTTCATATTTCTGGCCCTCTCCTCAGAACCACAGGAAACATATCTGTGGTCACTGGCATGTTGGAGTATAGCATGCAGGAATTGGTGGAGGATCCTGGATGCTGATGCCTGTGACACCCCCAGCATGTGCCCTGTTGGTCTCTGAAAAGTACCTGTAGCTAAGATTCTAAGTGTACACATATCTTTGTCTCCACTGGGATGGGTTCCCCTCAATTGGCCCTGGCTCTGAATTGAGGATGGCAGAGGTCACAGAGTTCTTGTAGTGTGTCCCTCTACACCCTGTAGTGGTCTACAATTTCCATGTCATGTAGGTTGTGAAAAATTAAATGGGGCCTGAAAACTATTCTCCTTCTCATCCTAGGCCTATTGGCAACAGCAGTAGCATTGGCTTCAGCCTGTTGCACATAAACATGCATTAAAGCAGCAGCAGCCCCTAACATTCATTCCATGTAGACTCCTTTCTATGGCTGTATTCTAAATGGTTTTGGAATTCACAGGTAAAACCAGCACTGAGTCTACACAGTTGCTTTACAGGTTGTTGAATAACTCCACTATGTTGGATTGGCTGATTAGCATACAATTCAGATGCTTATGCTGTAATTAGCATGCCACAGTGTTTACCTTGTTTGTGCAGTGATGTGCACCTCTACACAGCATTTACTGAATCTAAAACTCGTTGCTACTATATAGGGTTTATTGAATCCCCCCAAGTTAATTTTCACTAGCAATTTGTTTTAGAATATGTCTGCATATGAGTATTCTGAAGAACTGGTAATAAGTATTGGACTAGTACCTTATATAGCCTGTATAACGTAAACCTAATGCACGATTATGCTCCTGCAACAAAAATCTCCTCCAGGTCACAAAAGCCAAAAACTCAGCAGGTGAAGCACTATTTTCCTGTGCTATATCCAGGCTTTGGAGCAACCTTCCCACTACCATAACTCTTCTTCCTTCCTGCAGTCTTCACGACTGCAGTTAAATCTCATATACATTCTCACTGGCTTTGTCCTTCTTCTAACCCCATCTAATTAACCCTCCTCCCCCAACCCTTCTCTCCTTTCCCAGATTTAGGTAGAGTATCCCCTCTATCACTATAAAACTGAACTAAAGATGACTCACTGCTTGTTAATCCTTCCAGGATTTAGTTATCATTTAGTCAGTTATTATTGTTATCTAGTTACTGTTTTAGATAATTTGTAGCACTGTGTTTTACTTCTTATTTCTCAATGTTAATTAGAGCTTACTACTCAATTGTACCTAATTTGCTCTTGTATTTCTCCATGTCATGATCACCTCTACTGTAGTCATACCTTGACTGTTATTCTTTACCATCTACCATGTCATTCTGTGGAGCTTTTCTCCCTGGGCCTCCGCTGAAAAAGGACCTGTGTCCAGTTGGAATTTCCCAGTAAACAAATTTAATAAATAAATAAATAGATTAACCTTGTGAGGCAAATCAGGCCAGGCTGGGAAATAATTTCTATAGAAATTAAAAATATCAGCTTTCAGAATGCTTTGGACACATTATATCTACTAGCACAGATAAGCATCCGTTTAAATAAAAGGAAAATAAAAAGCAACAAAAGGTAAAAAAAAAAATCATTGCAAAACGGGCAGAACCTACACTAGCTTCTGACTATGGAATGAATTAGTATATATAATTTCATCTGTGCATGGTAAAATGCACCAGGAATCTTTAAGCAATAGTAACATTGCTCTTTCGTTTCACATGTTGTCACCATTCCCTAGTTAGTAACGTATGCAGCTGTGCCTTGAAAAAAATTGCTTACATAAACATGAACAAGAGACTAACCACTGTGCTGTCATGCCATGTTCCACTAGCAAACAGAAATGAAAATGTTAACAAATAAAAATAATAACCCTAGATTTCAGATGAAAAGATTCACTCTCTTTATCTTGTTCTTTAGGCTTATCAGTTTACTTACCAAGGCTGTTATGTAACTGAACCTCAGAATAGCAAACTTCATTTTGCTCTCACAAAGTCCATTTGATGGCTAAACATTTAAATAAATTTCACAGAAATTTTTCCATAATACGTAGTCAACACCATGAATTAAAAAACAAGGGATTAAGTAATTTAGTCTACTATAATAATGCTTTTCAGAATGATGGTTAATTTAATGTGTACTTGTGCTTAACACAGACTAGTTACAAGTCTGGAGGCCTTCTGATATTTTTTTCTGTAGATGATACATTAAAACTAAGGTCTACTTTCCCATTCTAATAATACAGCTTCTGGCAAGTGGTTGTTGAAGATTTGATAGAACTTTAAAGTACAGGGCAAAGGTTCAAACAATGCCTTATTTATACTCTGCACATACATAAATTAAGATACTTAAAAAAATCTAATAAATAAACATCAGAATGAAAAGCAGACCAAGTCTAGGATTCATACATGTTTAACACAATGCACAGTACAAACTAGTGCAGGTCATAGCATTGTGTGCATTTAAACAGGAGATTTAGAGACACAGATTGGATGGCTGTGCAATGTCAAAAATAGAGTGATATGTACTGCATGTAAATGATCATAGGATCATAGGATCATAGGAGAATACTAGGCTATCGACCCGGAGGTCATTTTAAGCCTAGCCATTTCAACCCAATATAATACCATTGAAGTACTAGCCAATACCCAAGATTGCATTTCGTGATGACTGCCCATGTGCAGGAGGGTTGTGGGCACTATCCCCAGTAAGAATTTATGGTACCCCATCCAGTCATCCAAGTTCCTCTTGAACAGTGTCATAGAGGTGCTCTATTTCACATTAATTTGAAGTCTGTTCCAAAGACATGGCAGTCATTGGGAGATAAATCTGTCCCTCCAGCATGTCCTATTTAAGTCACAGGCCATATTTAAGTCCTTGTAACAGGTAGCCCTAGACCCATTTGATTTATGGATATGCAGTAAGTTCATTAGGTTTGGGTTGCTCTGTAGGCCATTCACAAGTCTCAGTTAAGAAGTCTATGCGATACAAAGCATAGTGAAAGGGATTTTAGTCGGTCCATGTAAGGTACATCCTGGAAGCCCTTGATCTTCTTTGTTAGAAACCCCTGAGGTTTCTCTAATTGCTATAGGTGCTTAGTACGGTAAATACCGAATGGGGCATTATATTCAATTATGGGCCAGATAAGTGTCGAGTATAGGGGTGTTATAACTTCTTTTGCTCTCAAGGTGATGCCTTCAATAATAAAGTGACCTGTGTGGAAAGCTTTCCTTACAATGGTAGACATGTTGTGGTCCAAGTTATGGTCATAGTCAACCTGTGATCCCAGGTCCCTTACCAATTCATGGGTACTTAGGGTATTGTTATTGATTTGACAGTGTGAAGGGACATTGTTTATGCCAAAAGAAATGTTGATGCATTTCTTTGCATTCAGTTTGAGACCCTGTGGTACTCCGCTGGTAACAGGTCTGCTGGTTGATGTGGAGTCACCCACTTTGACAGTGTGTGTCTAGTTTGTGAGACAGTTGGCAACCCATCTTACAATGAAGTGGTTTACATTCAGTTTGCTAAGTTTTTTGGTAATGCCTGAATGTGGGATTGTGTCAAAAGCCTTTGTCAAGTTTTGGTATACTGTGTGCACAGATTTGCCCTCATCAATGGCCTTGGTCACACTTTCAAAGAACTCTACCAGAGTTAACAGGCAGGATCTACCCTTCACAAAGCGGAATTGGGTAGGCTCCAGGGTTTGGAGGTCACGTATGTGTTTATTTATGAGGTCCATAATGATACATTCCATGACCTTACAGATGAGGCTGGTGAGGCTTATGGGACTGTAATTCCCTGGGTCTGTTGCTAGGCCACGTTTGTGGAGGAACAAAGCCTGTGGTTAGGCTATGATTGAAAAGTGTACTTAGAGGTGATGCTAGTTCATGTTTTAACCTGTTAAGAAGACAGCCTGGGATGTCATCTGGTCCCATAGTGGCCATGTTCTTTGCCTTGGACAGGGCTTGGAGGACCTGCTCTTCAGATATGTAAGGTGAGGGAGAAGTTTGGCGGAGGGTTTGTTGGAAGTTAGGAGGGGATAAGAGAGTGAATTTTTCACCAAACCTATCTGCTACTAGGTTTGCTATCTCTGTGGGGTCAGTGTGTGTGATACAGTTGGCTACCAGTTCTGCACATGTTTGGGCCCTACCCTTCAGGTTACATACATAGCTGTAAAAGGCCTTATGGTTATCCTTGTTTATACTTGTTAGGTTTCTCTCAAAGGAGCTCTTGGAGGATTTGACAAGTTGTCTTATTTGCCTGTTAAGGCTGAGGAGGGTGCTTTACCATTGTTGGGTCTTTGTCTTTGTTTTCTTGGACAACAACTTTTTGCATTTATTGTAGAGTTTGTTGATGCTGGAGGTCCACCATGGCAGCTTGATTTTTCTTGGGCTCTGGCTTTGATTCCATCTGGTACAGCCGAGTTTATATACTTATACAAGTGATTGTATAGGGCTTTAGTGTAAGCTTCAGTGTAGTTACTACTTTTTGCTTGGGGTGGGGCTTGGAATATATTTATACCTTCACCTAGGAGGGTATAGTTTGCCTTGGTGAAGTTTTTAAATATGATTTCACCCTTTGTGAGTTCTGGCGTTAGTGTCAGTTCAAAGATGATGATTAGTGGTCAGTTTTAACTAATGACAGTCTAATAGTTGCAGCAGTGCACCTATTTTACATGTTAGTAAAGCTAGATCTAAAATGTTTGTTCCTCTTGCCGGGTATGGACAATTTGCTACAGGGCATTTGAATTCATAAAGTCAGGGAACTTTTATGCTAGTGAGTTTGGGCTAGAGTAGGTTTCCCAGTTGATGGTGGGATAATTTCAAATTCCCCATAACCAGTGCGTTTGGTAAAATTTGGATTATATTCAGTTTGGAAAATAATATGCAGATGAGGAGTCCCATGCAATGGAGACACACAGATTAATAAAATAATAACATAAAACATGACAAAGCAATTTATAAATGTCTAAAGCAGGTGCACTGTACCAGTGAACAAACTGTTTCTGAACACAGTGGAGTTTTGGTGCATACTATGAATATGTTAGGAGTTAGGAGTACCAGCAGATACTGTCAAATGGCATATGTCAGTGGCTATCATTATAGTCAGTTTTACAGTGACATACATGACAGAAATTCATGTCTTGACAGAGGGCACAATCAGCACACTACATACCAGCATCTAATGAACCAACAGAGCATGAATTGATAATGGACCATGGACTGGTAGGCCATGTGTAAGTTAGCCAAACTGTGTCATCCACAAGTGGAATCAAAGGGGATGTGCAGAATCTCCGATCAAATGTAATTAAAAGTTGGTAGTCCAGGCAGAACTCTACACCTAGCTTCTGACTATGGAATGAATTAGTATATATTTCATCTGTGCATGGTAAAATGCACCAGGAATCTTTAAGCAATAGTAACATTGCTCTTTCGTTTCTGGTTGTCACCATTCCCTAGTTAGTAACGTGATGCAGCTGTGCTCTCTGAAAAAAATTCGCTTACATAAACATGAACAAGAGACTAACCACTGTGCCATCATGTCAAGTGCTAATGTTCCACTAGCAAACAGAAATGAAAATGTTAACAAATAAAAATAACAACCTAGATTTCAGATGAAAAGATTCACTCTCTTTATCTTGTTCTTTAGGCTTATCAGTTTACTTACCAAGGAGCTGTTGCTTGTAACAACTGAACTCAGAATAGTAAACTTCATTTTGCTCTACAAAGTCCATTTGATGGCTAAACATTTAAATAAATTTCACAGAAATTTTTCCATAATCATTAGTCAACACCATGAATTAAAACAAGGGATTAAGTAATTTAGTCTACTATAATAATGCTTTTCAGAATGATGGTTAATTTAATGTGTACTTGTGCTTAACACAGACTAGTTACAAGTCTGGAGGCCTTCTGATATTTTTTTCTGTAGATGATACATTAAAACTAGGTCTACTTTCCCATTCTAATAATACAGCTTCTGGCAAGTGGTTGTTGAAGATTTGATAGAACTTTAAAGTACAGGGCAAAGGTTCAAACAATGCCTTATTTATACTCTGCACATACATAAATTAAGATACTTAAAAAAATCTAATAAATAAACATCAGAATGAAAAGCAGACCAAGTCTAGGATTCATACATGTTTAACACAATGCACAGTACAAACTAGTGCAGGCCATAGCATTGTGTGCATTTAAACAGGAGATTTAGAGACCTGATTGGATGGCTGTGCAATGTCAAAAATAGAGTGATATGTACTGCATGTAAATGATCATAGGATCATAGGATCATAGGAGAATACTAGGCTATCGACCCGGTCATTTTAAGCCTAGCCATTTCAACCCAATATAATACCATTGAAGTACTAGCCAATACCCAAGATTGCATTTTGTGATGACTGCCCATGTGCAGGAGGGTTGTGGGCACTATCCCCAGTAAGAATTTATGGTACCCCATCCAGTCATCCAAGTTCCTCTTGAACAGTGTCATAGAGGTGCTCTATTTCACATTAATTTGAAGTCTGTTCCAAAGACATGGCAGTCATTGGGAGATAAATCTGTCCTCCAGCATGTCCTCTATTTAAGTCACAGGCCATATTTAAGTCCTTGTAACAGGTAGCCCTAGACCCATTTGATTTATGGATATGCAGTAAGTTCATTAGGTTTGGGTTGCTCTGTAGGCCATTCACAAGTCTCAGTTAAGAAGTCTATGCATACAAAGCATAGTGAAAGGGATTTTAGTCGGTCCATGTAAGGTACATCCTGGAAGCCCTTGATCTTCTTTGTTAGAAACCCCTGGGGTTTCTCTAATTGCTATAGGTGCTTAGTACGGTAAATACCGAATGGGGCATTATATTCAATTATGGGCCAGATAAGTGTCGAGTATAGGGGTGTTATAACTTCTTTTGCTCTCAAGGTGATGCCTTCAATAATAAAGTGACCTGTGTGGAAAGCTTTCCTTACAATGGTAGACATGTTGTGGTCCAAGTTATGGTCATAGTCAACCTGTGATCCCAGGTCCCTTACCAATTCATGGGTACTTAGGGTATTGTTATTGATTTGACAGTGTGAAGGGACATTGTTTATGCCAAAAGAAATGTTGATGCATTTCTTTGCATTCAGTTTGAGACCCCTGTGGTACTCCGCTGGTAACAGGTCTGCTGGTTGATGTGGAGTCACCCACTTTGACAGTGTGTGTCTAGTTTGTGAGACAGTTGGCAACCCATCTTACAATGAAGTGGTTTACATTCAGTTTGCTAAGTTTTTTGGTAATGCCTGAATGTGGGATTGTGTCAAAAGCCTTTGTCAAGTTTTGGTATACTGTGTGCACAGATTTGCCCTCATCAATGGCCTTGGTCACACTTTCAAAGAACTCTACCAGAGTTAACAGGCAGGATCTACCCTTCACAAAGCGGAATTGGGTAGGCTCCAGGGTTTGGAGGTCACGTATGTGTTTATTTATGAGGTCCATAATGATACATTCCATGACCTTACAGATGAGGCTGGTGAGGCTTATGGGACTGTAATTCCCTGGGTCTGTTGCTAGGCCACGTTTGTGGAGGAACAAAGCCTGTGGTTAGGCTATGATTGAAAAGTGTACTTAGAGGTGATGCTAGTTCATGTTTTAACCTGTTAAGAAGACAGCCTGGGATGTCATCTGGTCCCATAGTGGCCATGTTCTTTGCCTTGGACAGGGCTTGGAGGACCTGCTCTTCAGATATGTAAGGTGAGGGAGAAGTTTGGCGGAGGGTTTGTTGGAAGTTAGGAGGGGATAAGAGAGTGAATTTTTCACCAAACCTATCTGCTACTAGGTTCGCTATCTCTGTGGGGTCAGTGTGTGTGATACAGTTGGCTACCAGTTCTGCACATGTTTGGGCCCTACCCTTCAGGTTACATACATAGCTGTAAAAGGCCTTATGGTTATCCTTGTTTATACTTGTTAGGTTTCTCTCAAAGGAGCTCTTGGAGGATTTGACAAGTTGTCTTATTTGCCTGTTAAGGCTGAGGAGGGTGCTTTACCATTGTTGGGTCTTTGTCTTTGTTTTCTTGGACAACAACTTTTTGCATTTATTGTTGAGTTTGTTGATGCTGGAGGTCCACCATGGCAGCTTGATTTTTCTTGGGCTCTGGCTTTGATTCCATCTGGTACAGCCGAGTTTATATACTTATACAAGTGATTGTACAGGGCTTTAGTGTAAGCTTCAGTGTAGTTACTACTTTTTGCTTGGGGTGGGGCTTGGAATATATTTATACCTTCACCTAGGAGGGTATAGTTTGCCTTGGTGAAGTTTTTAAATATGATTTCACCCTTTGTGAGTTCTGGCGTTAGTGTCAGTTCAAAGATGATGATTAGTGGTCAGTTTTAACTAATGACAGTCTAATAGTTGCAGCAGTGCACCTATTTTACATGTTAGTAAAGCTAGATCTAAAATGTTTGTTCCTCTTGCCGGGTATGGACAATTTGCTACAGGGCATTTGAATTCATAAAGTCAGGGAACTTTTATGCTAGTGAGTTTGGGCTAGAGTAGGTTTCCCAGTTGATGGTGGGATAATTTCAAATTCCCCATAACCAGTGCGTTTGGTAAAATTTGGATTATATTCAGTTTGGAAAATAATATGCAGATGAGGAGTCCCATGCAATGGAGACACACAGATTAATAAAATAATAACATAAAACATGACAAAGCAATTTATAAATGTCTAAAGCAGGTGCACTGTACCAGTGAACAAACTGTTTCTGAACACAGTGGAGTTTTGGTGCATACTATGAATATGTTAGGAGTTAGGAGTACCAGCAGATACTGTCAAATGGCATATGTCAGTGGCTATCATTATAGTCAGTTTTACAGTGACATACATGACAGAAATTCATGTCTTGACAGAGGGCACAATCAGCACACTACATACCAGCATCTAATGAACCAACAGAGCATGAATTGATAATGGACCATGGACTGGTAGGCCATGTGTAAGTTAGCCAAACTGTGTCATCCACAAGTGGAATCAAAGGGGATGTGCAGAATCTCCGATCAAATGTAATTAAAAGTTGGAGTAGAATTAACTATCACAGTTGCTTGGACCTTTCAGTAACCAAGAGGGAGCATGTTAGACTATCACAATTATCAGTCTCAGATATCCTACAGCAGTTCCTCTTCATGCTGCAGCATTTGTAGGAGAGTATATGATCCCTGCACTTCAGATGAGGGCACCACTACTATGCTTTTGTTTTACACCACTGTTTTTTTTTTAAGATCCTGGTAACCATAGCTTCCATGCATATTGTCAATAAGGCCTCACATGGTCAGCATGGATTGTCTTATATCAATATGAAGAGTTTCCGTTCCCTCAGCTACCAGGTGTTATGTAATGCTCCATGCAGTTCCTTATATATAATGTGTCCATGCAGCACCCTGATAGTTTCCCTGATTCACACATATAGCAGCGTTCAATCTATGACACTGGTTTATTCCCACACTGCCGTATGAGAATGGCCCAAAGAATAAGAGGAGTACCTCCTCTTGGAGCCTTTTTTCAAAAAAAAAAAAAAAAAAGAAAAGAAAATTACAAAAACTCATTAAACTTGGAAAAATCAAGATATCAAGAAGGAACTACAAATATTGAAGTAAAAAATACATAATGGTAGCAAAAGCATTTTTACACATAGAATGTGGAAAGATATTTTGATTTTAAGTTTTGCTATATCTGGAATGTATTAATTATAGCTATGCACTATAAGTTTTTTGAATCATGTTTTATATCAAACCCTAAAAAACCAAAACCGTTGAATCTCTGGCTTGATAGTGATGTTGTAAATACGGCCTTGGTCTGTTAAATGTCAATTATTTCAGTGCTTGATAGTTAATTTACAGACCAATTATATTCTGTACTGCCAAAATATCTGATTGATTCTGCATATTTTTGTGAACACGACTGGGAATTAAAATAATGTCTTTGGTCAATGCAATAATAACAATGTATTGCACCACAATTAATATTCTCTTAAATATCAAAATCAAATGATATAATGAGATTTACAGCAAGTTTATTCCTCTATCAGTTGTAGAAAAACATGTCATTGTGCAGTAGTTTCCGAATATTATAGATGCTCAGTACAGTTCTTGGCTTACTTATGTGATATTAAGACAATAGTGTATGTTTCATGAAATAGCAAATACGTAAACCAGTTCTGACAGACTATAAAAATCACTATAGTGCTTACTTCCAGGATTTTAGTGCATATTGGTGTTCTAAAGCAAGGATAAGAAACAAACTCTGAAGCTGGATATAACTTCCTTACCATATACAGTATCAAATTATACAGTTGTTGGTGGCAAAAGTATATTAAGATTGCATTTCATTTTGTTGATAAGGACTGCTTCCTAGATTTTTTTCTCAGAGATGAGAATGCCTGCCATGACATCTTGAATGGCCAAAATTACAATGCCTCACTTCCTAATTTAATATATAAACAACTGTATTTTCATGATAAATGTATCTATTGTAGTTTCTTAGTTCCTATAAAATCAATTTGTCAACTAGTTTTTGCATAAGGATCGCCTCACATTGAAAATTAACACTATGCAGTAGTCAAATCACAATGTAAATAAGTATTTCCTCCTCCAAATAGGTACAGTGATTCAGCTGACACATAATGCATCACATCCATATGTAAATCAGTGCCCAGTGCCTACCATGACATCATTTTGTGGATGGGTATCAGGTGTTATAGAAAAACAAACTGAGTGAATAGTGAACCTGAAAAGAACAAATAACATGATTAACTTAATTTTTTGTACAATCCTTTGCAACTATATGGTGAGGAATATAATGGAAAATGAATCTAATTGTAAAAAAAAAAAGTTCAGAAAGTGACCAATTCACTTTAATTTTCTTTTTCAAATAGGTTTGGCAACTTTGCAGAACTATGAAGTATTTCTGTCCCATTATACAGGTAATGCTAATTGAGAGTAATATAATAATATGTGATAGATTTTTACCTTCTCAAATTTAAAAAGAGTTTTAGCTTCTCAAGTTTATAAAGTTTATAATCAGACGTTGCTGACTTATGGAAAGATTAATGCTATACCATCATCTCTGATCACTCATAAAAATAACATCTCATCTTTGGTATACTAGTAACCACAAAAAATCCCAGAACAGATAGAAAGAACGGCCACTCGTAATCTTAACGCTCAGTTTATTGTTGACTCAAAACACATCCAGCGTTTTCGCGTCCTTAATAAGGAAGCTTCATCAGAGATATGTCAAGTAGCGCGAGACAGCGCTTTAAGTACCAAGTACCAACTATTTGTAAAGATTCATGGTCCTTTTTGTCCGACATTAACAATTTTGGGCAAGCAAAAGGTAACAACTTATTAACAATAGATGTTGTTGATTTATATACATCTATTCCCCATTTGGAGGCTTGTGAGTGGATTGAGCTTCTTTTGATTGAACTTGGTGCTTCTCCTAATGAAATTGATAACATCACAGAAATTCTAGATATAATTCTGACGTCCAATTTCTTCTTGTTTGAAAATGAAGTTTACATCCAAAAACAAGGGGTAGCTATGGGCTCCCCTTGTGGCGCAGCTGTAGCCAATTTAGTAATGGCTTTTTGGGAGAGGAAGTATGTACTTAACAACTTGGAGTGGGGCAACAAAATCTCTTATTACACCCGCTTCCTGGATGACATGTTTTTACTGTTCAATGGTAATTCCAGTGAAGCTGATAATTTTGTAGCCTACTTAAATAGCACAACTACCTTCCTGAAGTTCACCTACAACTTTAACACTGAAGTCATTAACTTTCTTGATGTTAAACTGTCAAAAAACAGGGAAAATGACTTGTTCAGTTCAGTTATATATAGGAAAGACACTTACATCAATTCATTTCTCCACTTCTCTAGCTTGCACCCTATGAGACAAAAAAGAGCAATTGTCAAAGGACAGCTCGTAAGAGCCGTCCGTATGTGTAGCCTACTTGACGACTTTATTTCCGAATGTGAGAACCTGAAAGATTTCTTTTTAAATAAAGGCTATCCAAGTTCCCTGATAGACGACTTGATTTGTGAAGTTAATAACAAAAGATCTAGTGGTTTTTATAAACCTCTTTTGTCATCTATTCAGGTTTCTTCTTGTGAAGAGTTAATATCTGTTGAAAATTCAGGAACCTGTGTTGTTAATACAATTGATGTACCCAATAACAACCTGGCTTGTAGTTTTATCAGTACATTTAATGTCAACAGTGGCCAGATATGTGATATTCTCAACAAGAACTGGTCTTGTATAACTACTAATAGCTTTTTACTAGAAAAACTTGGTGAAAAACCACGTTTTGTCTTCAGGAGGGGACAAAACATCAAGGACCTTTTACAAGTTAGCACCTTGGATATTAATTCATCTAGAGTCAAAGGTTCTTTTGCATGTGGCTTTTGTAAATATTGTATTTACATTAAAACAGGCAGTTTTTGTTCTGTGGGCAACAATAATAAGAAGTTTTTCATTACCCACAGAATTGACTGCAATACCAAATCAATTGTCTATGTAGCATATTGTGCATGTTGTCCTGCCTTCTATATCGGGAAGACCGATAGAAGGTTTAGGGACAGGATATATCAGCACAATTATGCTATTAGAACTAAGAATAGTGAGAACGCATTAGCCAAACACATTGGTTTATTCCCAGGCCATTCGTTTTCCTTTATGGGTATCGATCATTTACCTGAATTAAACAGAGGTGGACCTCTTTCTTTAAGCCTAGAGGTTCGTGAACTTCTTTGGCAACTTAAAATGAATGCATTCAAGAACCCAGGCTTAAATGAAAGTTGTAATATCACACCATTTTTGAAATTAAAATCGCATATGAGGTGATATTGATTTTAGTTGTTTCCTAAGAAGTTTTTGCCTTACGGGGTATACAATATTTGGAGTTGTATTGCCTTTCCAGTAAAATATTCAATACGTATTTTTCATGTGTGTACACTCAGAGTGTTTACATATTTTAATAACAGGATATGAAAATGATTTTGAGTTGGTTAGGCACTATAGTAGTGAAATGGTATCTTCCTACTTTACATTTACTCACTATTGATGTCATTTTGATATTTGACTAACATTCTTTAAAGATTGTTTTAATAGGCTGTCTTATCAACTTATCAAGATGTCTACCATCTGGATAGTCATTCTCATGACTATAATTATAATTAAATTATTTTATAATATAACTTTTTCAGTCAATTATTACCTTCTGTCAGCTTATCTGTATTGCGCTTGTACAGCTTATGTATGTTGCGCCTTTATATATTTTTTATATATTTTTTATATACAATTGTGTACGTTTACGTACAATTACTTAAGTATCAGTTTTTACAACATTTTTTATATGTCTTGTTGTATTTTTATGACTTTATTATTTGTTAAGTAAATTAGTCCAGTACGATTTACGTACTGGATAGTGTGTATTTAAAGCGCTGTCTCGCGCTACTTGACATATCTCTGATGAAGCTTCCTTATTAAGGACGAGCTGGATGTGTTTTGAGTCAACAATAAACTGAGCGTTAAGATTACGAGTGGCCGTTCTTTCTATCTGTTCTGGGATTTTTTGTGGTTACTAGTTTGTCATTGTTCTTGTTCGCGATTTCAGTGGTAATCTTTGGTATACAACATTCTTTTAATATATGTTCCAAAAATTGATTGCCTAGGAAAAGTTTATTTTGTTGTTTAAAGTATATTTTATATCAGCATTCATAACACAATGCTTCAACCAGTTAAATCTATTTTACTAAATTCATTGTAATCATAATTATTTCTTATGATGTATGCTGCTAATAATATATGTTGGTATTGTAGTCAAACTTTTTTCCAGATTTTTGTCCACTGCTGGGGGCAGTGCACTCAAGTATATCACTGGTGGTGGAGGACCATGCAGTTAATGTAATTCATTTTGACATCTATTTTTTCTTATAACTTTATTACATGGTAAAAATAGGCTTCCAGTATGAAGGATCATAATGCAGCTGTTCAGAAATTACTTATTTGATTAGACCTAATTGAAACATGTCTGTGTCATTCATTGCAGTGCCACCAATCGAAAACAATTTTTCTATACATTTTCGATACATAGTGGTTTGCCTCCATACTCTTAAACTTACATATATCAATTCCATGGCTCCAAAATTCAAGGGAAAGAAGAATCTCTCCAAAAAAAGAAAAAAGAAAGAAAACAAAACAGAAAGAGAGAACTGCAGTCTGATGTAATCACTCTTTTCTGGAGAGGAAGAGTGAGTTCTGAATTTCTGATGAACTACAGACTGAGGAACCGCATAGCCCATAGATGAAGATGAAATGTGTCAGATAGTAACATTATTAGAAAAAATATCAATTAAATATTGCATCTCATATAACTGGAAAGCAAATCATCTTTCCACCTTTCCAGTATTTGAAGTTTCTGGTAATATCTGATGATGTACAAAGCAAAGTAATGAAAGTTGGTCATAGAGTGAGAATATGTAGATTATAATTGCAAAGTTATGCCAAAATAATATTTCCCTTTCTTATCTATTTTCTATTATTTTGCTCATATGATGGCATTTTGCTTTTTTTTTTCTCTTACACCCTCTATTTTTTCATTGCTTTTTATTTATGTTTGGTTTGATTGTCTCATATGATATTGCAAAGAATCGTATGTTTATATGTGAAACAAATTAAGTTTTCAAAACTATTATACTGAGATGGAAATATTCAATAAAAATAATTAAATTGGGGGTGAGGTTTTTTTTTTCTTCTGCTTTTGGGTAAAGCTGCAAAAAAGTATGGGGCAATTAAGCATGGATTCTGTACCTCACAGTTCTTTTAAAGTTGGCCTCCAACAAGAAAAGCATTTCTTAGTACCCCGCCCACATTGAAAAAATGGATCAGTTCAATGCAAGTAGTGCAGCTGTTGGGCAGGGACCCTTTGAGGTAAGAGGGTGAGAGCAAGCATGCAATTTTTGGAAAATTCTAACCTCATGAACAAGGACATGTTGGCAGCACTACTATTATAAGGAAATGGCAAAATTACAGAAAGACATCATGTGGTTCCATAGGGTTCTAAGTGCGATTTTTTTATGTATTTTATCTCTGTTTTGATTGAAAGAAGATTATACAAGAGCAGCACCAGCAAATCATTTGCAAGTCACATTTCACTTGTCCAAGTGATGGCTAGCTGGAATTATTTCTGAAGATACATTAGCTTAACTTTTGCTTTTCTGGTGGCAAAGAGTGATAAAGCCTTAACTACAGCCCAACTGACCTAGATTTTTTTAGTGGCTCAGGTGATCCATGGACTGACCAGGAGGGATGGCAATTACCATCCATGAGGAAGGGTGGACCTATAGGCATCTCCAGTAATTATCTTCTGTGGAGGCTGGGGATGTCTCTACCAGAGATGTGTCTAAAAGTTGGAATAGGATGGGAACATGGCTGAGCTGCCACTGAAGTGGGGCAAAATGGCACAGGTCCCCATAGAAAACCTGCCCCTCCAGAATTTACCACACCATCCATGGAGGATAATGGGGTAGGTCAAAAGAGAACCCCCTCCATCAGATGATAATGGTCAGTCCCCCAGGATTCCCCTAAGATCCATGTCAACCCCAGCCCTATCAGATGAGTCTGGGGGGATAAGAAGTGACTGGTAGACCTAGCAATGGACATGCAGCAGTGGGTAAGGCACCATAGGATGATGCAGAGGGAAGTAAAAGCCCCCAAGGAAAAATATACTTTAGTATAATTCTTATGCAAGCCAATCTGACTGAATGGATCAATGAAATGCTAAGCCATGATGCAAAAAAAAAAAAAAATTAAGAGTATACATAGATCCAAAAAACTTATACAGATGGATCAGATGGTAACAATGTTTAATCCAGATGTTTTAGTTGTTGTTTCAGTGCCTTTTGTGGAGTTTTCTCAGTGCTAGATGCTAATCTTGGATTTGGATAAAGTAAACAGGAATATACCAGCTCCAAGGTTTGCACTTTTAAAACAAAGTTCAGAAGATGTAAATACCTTATATTGCTTTTTGGTATATTCTCAGTCCAAAAGAACTCCAAATGACAATATCTGGATTTTTTGAAGGCTTGGAAGGAGCACTCAATGGGCTAGATTATCTTGTTCTTTATGAAGCTACCAAGCAGAAACATGACACTAGAATTATTTAACTGCCTGCCATGCCAGAGCAGAATGGTTTAAAGCAAAGTAATCAGACTAATATGACTACTATTAAATAGCTGGAGTCATATTTTGATATCAGAACTCCTCCAACTAGACTCTGATGAAATTAAGGTTATAGTTACCATGCAGAAATTACAAGACAAATAATCATTTATGGTATTCCATAACATGGTGGAGTATCACTTGAAATTTATGCCAATCATTTCTAACACAAACCACTTAGAAAGCAGTTATATCAAGATAGTGATGGGCTTTTGTCACAGAAATAGGACAAAAGTTTCAAGCTGTTGAAAAACTTGTTACAGAGGCTCTGATTCTGATTCTTTGAAGAGTCTTGTCTTGTAACTCTTTAAGTAGATGCAGTCTGCCTCAACTTGCCACGATATCTTGCAAGAAAGTAGAACAACACCATTCAACTCAAGGTTTCTGAGAGAGGAGCAGGTGAGACATGTACAGATAGAAAAATAAATGTTCGGATCTAATTTTCACTGTTAGAGTTTCCATGAATAAATTTATGACAAATCAGTGACAGTATAATATGATTTAACTATTATAAATCTTTTTCAAGAAATCCTTTAATAAGGATAAAGCAAATTTACAAAGAATGTCATTATGTTTGCAGAAGCATGACTTACAAGCTTTGTATAAGCCTCACAAAGTGATACAAATATCAAGTGACACAAATATCAAGTACACTTAGAAGAATCTATATTAGATAATCGAATGTTTGAAAGTTCGACTATCATATGGTTAACACCATATGATCGAACTTTCAAAAGTTTGAATATCTAATAAAAAAATAAATAAACTACACAAAACACCTACCTGAACGCTCTAAGCAGGGGGCAAGCCCCCCTGCACCCACCACACCCCCTGCTCTTTAAATATACCAACTCCAAGATCACACTATAGTGCAGGAAAGGGAAATCTTCCCATTCTGCCCTGTACGGAGATCTCCGTTATGACGTTCAAATATTGAAAAATCTGATCATATGGTGTCGACCATATGAGATTCGAAATTTTGAATGTTCGAACATTCAATATAGACCCTACTTAGAACACCTTACCTAAGCGATACTACATACAAATCTGGAATACAATGGCTAATTTAGCAAATGTCTCTATCAGCAATTCAACTAGAAGAACTAAGAAATTTTTTCTGAAAGACAGAAAATGTAGCTACTGAGAGTCTTTGTTATTAATCATTGGCCAGATTAATTGAATCAGTACATCTAGAGATCATGATGAGCTTTTATATATGTAGGACATAATGCTCAGGAAGACAACATTTCTATTTAAGTCTGAGATACAATGCTTCATAAAATTCCTGAATCCTATTTAGGAAATATTAAATGTGTAGAAGGAGATTGTGATACATTTTATTGGCTGAAAAAGCTTTTGTATATGAGTATGTAGCATTACTGTTAGCTAGCTAGTTTCAGAGATTTGCTTACAATGTGGCAGAACACTTCTTACAGAGGAATCAAGTGGAACATACACCTCAGTGAGGTTATGCCTCATAGAGATATAACCACTTGTTTGACCATAACACTAGCAATTGTTGCAAATAAAAGAAAAATATTTTTCTTTTATAAATCAGCAATATAAAATCAGCATCTACAGACAGACCTTTCATACTAACAACTGTCTGCAGCCCATTATCTCCCAAAGGGGATATTATACTTGTCACTTTTTGTATTGCAGATTATTTGTCAGATGTTGCAAATCTTATGAAATGCATTTTCAGTAAAGGTTTTCAGAGAAAAGTTCAAAAGACGCAAGTGGTTTCCTGGATTAGAACATATCAGGAAGAAAGTAGATTAATAAGCCTCCAGCTGCAACTCCCTTAGCACTGTATCAATATGTAAAGAGGATGAACTCTTATTCAGTGATTAGTATATTATTAAAGACAATAGTAATTTAGGCATATTATTGGAGTCCAATATAATATCATAATGTATACTACAAAGTTCCTGATTCACTTTGTACTCAGGAATGTATTGGTGTAATGAGTCTGACCTAAGGGAAACAGTTTTTAGATGCACAATACCGGGACTGAAGACCAAAATGTCTAACAATCTTGAATACAGAATCCTCCTACCAGTGTAAACCCAGGAACATATGCTAACATAGGTCCTGCAGTATAATCCCAGGAACATGTGTTAACATGGGTTCTGCAGGGGTGTGGACCCAGGAATATGTGCTAACATGGATAATAAATAGAGGGAAGAGTTGTGCATTTCAAGATTGTGTGGTTAAAAACTGAGATATATAGATATATACAGATAGATATAGATATAGAGGTGTATCTATAGCGATAGAGATATATTTATATAGATATATGAGAGAAGCAAATATTGTTGAATTTGTTTTAGTGGACATCTGTTTAATTATCTCAAGTCATCAGAATTTGTTTGACTAAGTAGATGGTCACCAGGGGTGTGAGATCCCACATTTCTCAGGTTTGGAGAATATGCCCTTTCCCCGATATTGTGTGATCTCAGAGTTAGTATATATTATTAGCAGGGATGTGGGGGGTGCTGCTCTTCAAAAAATGTTTTCTTTTAGTTTTGCATATTCAGAGCTTCTCACTGGGCCCATGCATACTTATTGTGTCAATGTTTTGGTGTCTGTATTGGCAACATTGACATTTGGGTCTATCAAGCTTATAACAATGAAAATCCACTTACCCACATCACTAAATGTTGAGATGACTTTGCCGAAACTTCAATTGAATGAACACTTGAATTAGGAACTCCATAAAACTAACCACTTCTCCAGCTCCACAAAAAAATCAAACTGAAGCCAATCAAACCCACCCATGGGTGGGGGGTGCACTACACACACTCTCTAGCTAAATATGTCAACTCCAAGATTGCCCTACAAGGGACAAAGTTCAGCATGGTGGCCAACTAATTCTTTTCTCACAGTAACATTCCGGTGATCCAAGTGTTTGCTCAGTTGAAGTTTTGGTGAAGTCGTCTCGACATTTAGTGATTCTGATACGTGGGTTTTCATTGCTATGAAGAAGACCCATATATATATATATATATATATATATATATGTGTGTGTGTGTGTGTGATATATACACGTACATATCTTGGACCAAATGTTCAATGGCTACTGTAAAAACATGTGAATGCAGAAAGTCTTAATTTGCTCTCCCAAGAGATGACAAACTGGCCAAATACAAACAGATGTAGTCTGACAGCTAAGTATGAGTTAGCATATACATTTTAAGATAAATAATAGAAATTTGTCTGGGAATTCCATTCACTTACAGAATTATCACATTTACTCCAACTAATGATATAAAAAGCATTTTTGCTGTCTAAGTTCATAAGTATTTTGCTTGTTTAGATTTGAAACGCTATTCCACTAACACTAAGAACCTTTCACATTTCATGTGTTTGGCTTCACACAATACATTAAGACTCATGTGATGTATTATATTAGAAAGGGAACTTTTAAACCAGCTAGTTATTACTGACATGTGTAGCTTGAAATTCACATTTGTTAAGGTGTCATTACTATCCGGGACTATGTCCATGACTTAGAACAAATTTATTTAGATAAATGCAAATATGCAGCTTCTAGTAAATATCAGATGTGTACTTTGGGTAGCAACACTCATAATTTTGATGGGATTCTATCTAGTGCTTGTTTCTTGTTAAATTTATCTTGTTTGATTTTTTTGGAATGCAAAACATAGATGCTGACTGATAGAAGAGTCTTACAGTTTTGGGAATAGAATTGCTTTATAACTCACTAATGATACTTGATAGGTTAGAGTCTGTCATGTGAGATGTATCTCAGACTACAGATTGATGTGAATAGATTGAAATTTTATAAATACTGAGGGAATGCCACTGTTGGTTTATTTCTTGTAGAAACAGTTTCTCTTCCCTGATTTTTACTAGCAGCTTTCTTAATTCTTGTAGACATTTAATGAAAAATTTGAAGAGCAAAGAAAAACTGCACTTATATGATATAGTCTGCTTCTGCTTAAGAATCACAATAAAAGGCAAGCTGCTCTTTTTCTCTCTATTCTGACTTGCTTACGGTGACACAAACGTCAATAGCTCAGTGTACTGCGAATGTTTCACCATCTTCGTGGGCACACACATGATCACTGCATTTTTAAGCTGTCCGTACTGACACATAACTATAGATGGCTAGAACAAGATTAAAGTTCTCAGTATACAACAGCATTATTTTAAAAAAGATAAGTCATTCATTTTTATAATTGTGACACCCATGCACTGACCCAGTAATCAAGGAGTTTCAATCCTCACCACTAGCACCAAAGAGGGGCGTCCACACTGGGAGGGATAACAAATATACACACAGTAAAGTACAATTTCCCTTAAGAGCACACAGAGATAACAGTCAGTCTGAGGCTCATTTCTTCCTTTCTCTCCAGCTCCCCAATAAGACTCCCCACTGGCACAGTTATAGGGTATAGATCTCAGCCTAGTGGTCAAGCTAAAACCTCCAGTGCCCTCTCTGTCCAACCAGTGCTTTGTCTCCCTGACCAAGTAGCTGACACATACACACACTTTAAGATATGAGTTATATACACAGACACAGACACTCCTGGAGAAGGCTGGCACAGGTTCTCCAGCTATGCCCCTTCCTGCCAGTCTATAAGGTAATACCAGCTGCCACCAACCACTAATATCAGTTACTAATAAGGCCCTTACTAAAGGGTGTCCAATTTTACTGTGCAATATTATTACCCAGTTAGTAAGTGTGACCAGAACTTTTAAGGCTTATTAGAGTGGCTTTGTACAGTATCACTATATAGATGCAATGTACTCTAGAGCTTAAATTATCTCTACACAAAACAGCCACTGTTGAAAGGTTTAAAAAATATTTAATAATAAAAACACAAGACAAATCTCTTCAAGTTCAACACAGTGCTAGTCAAGAGTTCAGAGATCAAAGGAAAATGCTTAAAATAATACTGTAGAATAGTCTGACATAAATATAAAAAACAGCTAGGCTAAACTTACTATTTTCTATATATTTCTAAGAGAGACACTAAAGTCTAAGATCCTACTTACATACAGAGCAAAGGCAGAGTACTGGTGAGTGGATGTTCTTCAAACAAAATCCAAAATGCTCTTTCTTTCTCTCTGAGATCTCTTAAATTGGTAATACATCACTACTAACTGATTTTAGATTACATCATTCTTCGCTGGTTTCCAGACTAACAGAAATTCAAAGTTTTAACATCCCTTTGATGTTGCACCTGGTCCAGAAACCACAGCAATAAAAGACATTATACATGTAAAATCTAGCAATTAACTCTGGTCTCAAAACAATAGAAGGAATTCCTTAGTCCAGACATCACGTCTCTGAGTAAAATGCTTTACTTTATCAGCTTTCTTCCAGCAGAGTGCACTGTGGTTACATTTGTGAAGTTCAACATTTAACACAGTTTTCTTTACATTTGTGAAACAACCTGCGGATTTTATTAATATTTACAATGACATATAATTATTCACAAAAATACTATCTTGCTGGGCTGGCAGTCTTTCAGTTTTTCATATTTCTTCCTCCCTGAGAACTCAAGCTAGTTTTTCAAGTGTCCCTTGAGGAAACGTTGCTTGAGAGGGTTAGGTCTATCTGAGTATACCTTATACCATTCTCTGTTTTGAGACCCCCATCTACGTTGGCATTGCTAACCTCACTGCAGTGCTGCAATGACATATCATATGCTTGCAGCCCTAGGCTCCATCTTAGCAACTTGGCATTTTGCTGGCTGGCTCAGTGTAACCATGTTAGGAGACTGTGATCTGTAACTACAGTGAATTTTCTTCCATACAGATAAGGCTGAAGTTTCTGCAGTGCCCACACTATGGCTAGACATTCCTTTTCTACAGCTGCATAGCATTTCTCCCTGGATTGGAGCCTTTGACTGAGATAAACCACTGGGTGCTCTTCTCCCTCTGAAGAAATCTGGCTAAGTACAGCCCCACCCCACGGTTCGAAGAATCCAACTGCACAGCAAATTCTTTGCTGTAATATGAACTGGCTAACAAAGGGGGTCTTCCCAAAGCTTCTTTAAGCTTCTGGAATGCCTGCTCACATGCTGTGGTTCACATTACCTTAGCTGGCCAGTTTTTCCTTGTCAGGTCTGTAAGGGGAGCAGCTATGGTACTATAACTGGGGACAAACTTTCTGTAGTACCCTGCTGTCCCTAAGAATGCCCTCACCTGCATTTTGGTAGCAGGTGCAGGCCATGGCTGAATGGCTTCCACTTTGGCAGTTTCTGGCCTGATCTTACCACTCCCCATTCTATTTCCCAGATTGGAGACCTCTGCCATACCCACCTGAAATTTGTTGGGATTAATGGTTAACCCTGCCCTCTGTAGTCTGCCCTGCACCTCCCTGACATGTTGAAGGTGCTCTTGCCAGGAATGGCTGTAGGCAGCAATATCATTTTATTTATTTATTTATTTATTTTACATTTTTGTTGACCGGGATAGTCTAACTGGATTTATGTCCATTTTCAGTAGAGTCCCGGGGAGATAAGCTCCAAGAGATTACTAAACTACTAACATACATGTACTAGTTGTTATACAGTTAAATACTACAAATTTTAAACAGTTCAGGAATCTTCACAGTTTATACAAAAAACATGTTACAAGCATTAGATAAGATATTTTAGACTTTATGTACAAGACGTCATTAGTAACTAGAACGTCATTGTTAAACAAATGCATACTTCAAGTTTCAACAGTTCAGCAATGCTCACAGTTTAAATAAAATATGTTGCCTGCCTTAGGTAGGATGCTTTAGAATTATATGCAGAAGAATTTAACTAGGTATTTAAATTATCTCTATTAGGATAAGATATGTTTTTTGCCATGGATAGGCCCTGATCTAAAAAGACACAAATAGAGCAGAAATTAGGTCTTAAGAGAGGGTATTTGGGATATAGTATGATATTAGTCTGGATTTGCACAGGGACATAACCAATGGGTTTTAAGATAGAGTTTCAGATTGTGTTTAAAAAGTGTAAATGAAGACAGTGATGTAAGTTCATGGGGGAGTTGGTTCCAATACTTTCCAACTGCATTTGAGAACAGAGCATCTCCTGCCATGTTATTAGATTTACATGTTGATACAAGTAGTTTATTAGATGAGCGTAAAGTTGAAAGGTTCTTATATTGCGTAATGAGACTAGCAAGTATTGGGGTATTGGTAGGTTGGAAAAAGGTTTTGTGCACAATGGTGAGTTGTTTAAAGTGAATCTGATTCAGAAGCTCTAACCAGCCTAATTGTTTCAGATTATGGCAGTGATGGGTCCTAAAGGAGGAAGCAGTAGCAAATCTGGCAATGCTATTGTAAGCATTGGCTAGCTTGTTAAGGTTATTTTTTTGACACATTAGTATATATGGAAGAAGCATAAAGAAGTGTGGAGATAAGGTGGAAATAGGCAATAGTGGTTCTGGCTAGTGGGGAGAGAAAGAGTTTTATCCTAGCCTAGTTTCCTGTTGACAGTTTTTATGGCATTGTTGATATGGGTTTCAAAGTTCAGGTTGTTATCAATGGTTACCCCTAGAAGTTTAGTTGTTGGATCAGGAGATATGAGTGTACCATTACTGGATAAGACTGAAAAAGTTCATTGGGAGTGATTTACGGGTCAGAGTGAAGAGGAGGAGTTTGTTTTTTTGGGGGGTTCAAGAGGAGGCAGCATTGTAGAAACCAATTTTCAGTTTTATTGAACATTGTCTGAGTTAGAGTCTGTAGTTGGGATTGAGATTTAGCTGAGCAGATTATTGTCAAATCATCTGCATATTGTACACAGTTAGTTAAAGGAATAGCTAGGTTGAGGTAATTGATAAATATTGAGAAAAGGAGGGGGAGCGATATAGAGCCCTGAGAACACCTAGGGGAACTGGGAGATGGGATGAGAGGTTGTTGTCCCATAGCACTGCCTGCTGTCTATTATCAAGGTAGGACTGAAACCATTTTATAGTCTTTGTGTCCAGAAAGAAGGATTTTAGAATATTGAGAAGTAAGTGGTGGTTGACCATGTCAAATGCTTTTGAAAGGTTGATGAAAAGTGCCAAAGAGAGAAGATTGTTATTACGGTTTTTATTGATGCTGTCAGTGAAGGATAGGAGTGCAGTTGTTGTACTGTGGAAAGGCTTGAAGCCATGTTGAGATCTGGCCAGTAAATTGTTCTGGAGTAGGTGGTCTAGTAACTGTCTATGGATGCACTTTTGTGGATCATCTAGGTAAGCAAGGACAAACCCTCCTGCTCTTGCTAGGATATAATCTACCAGCCTCTGTAATGTCGCTGAGGCATTTTTCATCCCAAAGGGCATCTTTGTGAACTTATACAAGGCAAACGGAGTCACAAAGGCTGACCTCCCTCTAACACTGAGAGTCAAAGGCACCTGCCAGTAGCCCTTGGTAAGATCAATGGTGGTAAGATACTTAGCCCCACAAGCTGCTCTAGGGCCTCATCTGCCCTAGACATGGGGTAAGCATCTGACTCTGTGTGACTATTTAATTTCCTGTAGTCCACACAGAACCTGGTGCTGCCATCCTTCTTTGGCACCAGCACCACTGGGGAAGCCCAAAGACTGTTGGACTCTTGAATTACCCCTAGTTCCAACATCTCTTGTATTTTTACTGAGGTGTCAGTCTGAGCTTCACTGAGGAGATCAGTCACCAGAGCTCCTTCAGACTCCTCCTGTAATTCATTACAAAGAAAGAAGGAAAAATATGTTTTTGGATATTAACAAACTTTTTGTTTGGATTCAGTATGCTAATTATGGTATAGAGTGTTTTAAAACACAAACATTTTTATTTAATTTTTTGCTTTATATGAACTGCTTGGCTCTCTTAATTTTAATTGTTTTAATTTGTCTGTTCAATTAATGAGATGAAAAATGTAGCCAATTACAAAGAAGGTACTTGTATAAAAAAGGTCTTCTAATGTGTTTTAAGTAAATTCTGACGAAGTCAAGTTAAACTGACGAAAGTGCTTAATTTTTGTATCTAATAAAGAAGATTTTGGACTCGCAATGGTAGTGCTTCCTATCTGGTTCTATTGTTTTTCTTGAAGCACTATTGCACCTCTACGTTTTAGGTTAATCCCTTACAAATACTCAGCATAAGGGCCTCCCTATCATGGTAAGGTTTCATCATGTTAACATGGTACAATTTGTGCTCCTGCCTAGCAGTTCTACTAGGTAGTTAATATCACTAACCTTGCTTACAACCTTGTAGGGTCCCTCCCAGGCTGCTTGCAGCTTGTTTTGTCTGACAGGAATGAGAACCATTACCTGCTGCCCTACAGCATACTCTCTAGCTCGAGCATTCCTGTCATACCAGACCTTATTCTGCTGTTGGGCTTCTGCCAAGTTCTCCTGGGCCAAGCCCATGAGTTCCCTGAGCCTTGTCTTGAGGTTTAGGACATATGCCACAACAGACTCCTTGTGAGATTCACACTCACCTTCCCACTCATCACAAATTAAATCTAGAGGCCAACTCGCCTTATAACCATACAGCAACTCAAAGGGTGAAAAACCCGTAGATTCCTGAGGAACTTCTCTGTAAGCAAACAACAGATGGGGCAAATATTTGTCCCACTCCCTCTTAAACTGATCTGCAAATGCCCATAGCATGGACTTGAGTGTAGAGTTTAACCTCTCAACAAGACCATTAGTCTAGGGATGGTAGGGGGTGGTCTTCAGGTGCTTCATGTCACAGTACTTCCACAGACAAGCCAGCAAGTATGACATGAAATTTACACCTCTGTCAGTCAGTATTTCTTTTGGGAAACCTACCCTGCTGAAAATCTCTAACAAAGCATTTGCCACCTTTTCTACTTCAATGGAGGACAAAGCCACTGTCTCAGGGTATCATGTAGCATAATCTACTACCACTAGTACTTGTGGTACTCAGAGCCTCACCAATATTCATAGCTACCCTCTGAAATGGCTCCTCAATCACAGGCAAGGCATCAAAGGAGCTCTCACCTTGTCTCCTGCCTTGCCTACCTTTTGGCACTGCTCACAGGTCCTGCAGTATCCTGTTACATCTGTGGAAATTCCACGCCAATAGAAGTTCTGCATAATACGTCTCTTTGTACATTTTATGCCCATATGACCTGTAAAGGAAATATCATGGGCTATGGCTAGAAGTGCCAGACAGTAGGCTCTAGGCATTACCAGCTCCTATATCCTCTCACATTCTAGCACTCCATCAGGGGTCCACTCTCTATACAGTAACCCTTTGTCCCAGTATACAGATTCCCCCTTCCCTTGAGAATCAGGTGCCTCACTAGCTACCTGCCTCAGGCCTTGTAATGTAGGGTCTGAGACCTGAGCCTGTCTCAGCTCTCTCTTTGTAACCCCTCACAGCTCCCCTTCCACAGGAAGTCTGGCATCCTCTGACAGTAGTGCCTCACTGTCAGCCTGGGTACTACTACTCACCCCTGCCTTTGCAGTCACTCTGTCCAAAAGAACATCAATACCCACAAGCAGCTGTGGCTCACCTTCAGTCTCACTGCTACAGAGTAGGTCCCTCCCTGAAGTAACCACCTTACCAGTCCTGGCTGTAAGTGTACGGTCTGTCTGTGTCTCCCCCAGGTTTCCAGACCCACATGCTTGACTCCAAGCCTGACTGCGTGTAACTGCACAAACACATGGTACTTCCTTATCAAACTCGTTCCCTATCAGGACATCTGCAGGGATAACCTCAAACACACCTACTTGCTGGCTTCCTTTTTCACCCTCCCAGAAGGTGAACCCTACCCAAAGGTATTTGGAATGGGGTCCCTCCTAAAGCTCTGACTAGAGTAGACTGCCCAGGGAAGTAGTGCTCCTCTGTAACCATTGCAGGTTTCACAATGGTTATGTTAGAGGCTGTGTCTCTCTTAGCAATGGCCTTTTTGCCATTCACTATGATAGGATATAAACTCTTGCGGTAGTTTGGTGCTGTTGTTGTCTCTAGACAACCTACTGTTGGCATTTTACACTTCCTACTTACTGGGTCCCTCACTTTCTGTTCCCCACCTTGCCTCCGTGAACATCTACATGCCACATGGCCCCACTGGTTGCATTCAAAACATTTAACCCTAGGTCCTGGATGTGTACGTGGACTAGTGGCTTCCCCTGCTGCTGGCAGACTCTGTTGGGGCAGTCTGGGCTGCCCACCATGGGTTCCTTTAGACCCATGAGCAGCACTGGGTATTCATTTCCTGTGCAGTGATGCCCTGCTTGCTAGGTATAGGTCTCCCTTCTTCTCCAGCTCATCTGAAGTAGCACATTGTCTAGAAACTAACCAGATCCTCATGTCCTCAGGCAAAGTGCTAAGGGTTTGTTCCCTCACCAAAAGGTCTGCCAGCCCTTCAAAAGTGGTGACCTGACATCCACTCACCCACCTATGGAAATAAGTGCTCAATTCAGCAACATATCCACACACACTTTCATCTGCCTTGCATCTATGCTCATGAAACTTTTTCCTATAAGCTTCAGGTGTTAGCTTAAAAAATTCTGACAAACAATTATTAACAGCAGTATAATCTAAGAAATCATTGTCTGACAGTTTGGAAAGTACATTTACAAGGTCAGGAACCGTACCCAGAGCCTTTGATCAGCATTGTACTGTTTACATGTCCTCTCAAACATATGAATGAAAGTATCAAAATTATCCCCCTCTGTAAACTGTGGAAGACATTTACTGACCTTTTGTGCTTCTGAGGTCTGGTTACTCCCTTCTCCATTACCTCCATGACTCTGGCAAAGAGTCAGCATCTCCTTTTCGTGTTGCCTCTGCCTCTCCTCTCTTCAGCTTCCAGGCATAGCAATTTCTCATTCTCCTCAGTCTGTAGATATCTCAGTCTCTCTGCTGCTTCTGTTTCCAAATGCCTGGCCTCCAACTCAAGTCTCTTTAGCCCCAAATGGATTTTTAAGTCCTTTGCAGAAAGGTTGAGCTGTCCATTCTCTGAGTGTTATACACTTCCACGGCCAGTCTGATCATCCTCCTGATTGCTGTTTTCTGATGCAGCTATAAACAAAGCTGCAATCATGTGTGCCTTAGTCAGGTTTCCATGCACCAGTCCCTTAGCCTGGCACATCTCAGCCAACTGATTCCTTGTCAGCTTGCCATTCTCCTCTGCTGACATGCTTGTCTGCTCTCCCTGACTAACTAAGCTAACAAAAGAAATAAAACAATTGTGATCTGAACTGTGAATGTTCACTGTGTTGCTGATTTAGAGTACAAAAACACCTTCAGTGATCACTGTACACAAGCTAAAGGAATTCACTATCCACACCACTACAAGCAAATTGCCAACCAATTAATATGTAGTGTGGAAATCCCACCACTGCCAACCAATTAATATGTGATGCCCGTGCACTGACCCAGTAATCAAGAAGCCTCAATCCTCACCACTAGCACCAGTGAGGGGCATCCACATTGGGAGGGATAACAAATACACACACAGTAAAGTACAATTTCCCTTAAGAGCAGACAGATGTCTCAGTCAGTCTGGGGCTTGTTTCTCCCTTTCTCTCCAGATCCCCAATAAGACTCTCCACTGAAACAACTATAGGGTGTAGATTTTAGCCTAGTGGTCAAGCTAAAACCTCCATCACCCTCTCTGTCCAACCAGTGCTTCGTGTCCCTGCCCAAGTAGCTGACACACACACTTTAAGATATGAGTTATATACAAACACACAGACACTCCTGGGGAAGGCTGGTACAGGTTCTCCAGCTATGCCCCTTCCTACCAGTCTATAAGATAATACCAGCTGCCACCAACCACTAATATTAGCTACTAATAAGCCCCTTACCAAAGGGTGTCCAATTTTACTGCGCAATATTATTATCCAGTTAGTAAGTGTGACCAGAACATTTAAGGCTTATTGTAGTTGCTTTGTACAGTATCACGATATACATGCAATATACTCTAGAGCTTAAATTATCTCTACACACAACAGCCACAGTTGAAAGGTTTAAAAATATTTAATAATATATAATGAAAGCATAAGATAAATCTCCTCAGTTCAATACAGTGCTAGTCAAGAGTTCAGAGATCACAGGAAAATGCTTAAAGTAATACTGTAGAATATTCTGACATAAATATAGAAAGCAGCTAGACTAAACTTACTATTTTCTATCTATTTCTAAGAGAGACACTAAAGTCTAAGATCCTACTTACATACAGAGGAAAGGCAGAGTATTGGTGAGTGGATGTTCTTCAGACATAATCCAAAATGCTCTCTCTTTCTCTCTGAGATCTCTTAAATTGGTAATGCATCACTGCTGACTCATTTCAGATTACATCATTCTTCTCTCATTCCCAGGCTAACAGAAACTCAAGAGTTTTAACATTTATTTGATGTTGCACCTGGCTAGGAAACCACAGCAATAAAATACATTATACATGTCATCATCATCATCTTCTTTCAGCTGTTCCTGTTAGGGGTCACCACAGTGGATCATCTGTTTCCATTTCTTCCTGTCCTCTGCATCATGCTCTTTCACACAAACCACCTGCATGTCCTCTCTCACCACATCCATAAACCTTATCTTAGGCCTTCCTCTTTTCCTCTTACCTGGCATCTCCATCCTTAGCATCCTTTTCCCAATATACCCAGCATCCCTCCTCAGCACATGTCCAAACCAATGCAATCTCACCTCTCTTGCTTTGTCTCCAAACTGTCCAACCTGAGCTGACCCTCTAATATACTGATTCCTAATCCTGTCCATCCTAGTCACATCCAGTGCAAATCTTAACATCTTTAACTCTGCCACATCCAGCTCTGACTCCTACCTTTTTGTCAATGCTACAGTTGCCAACCCATATACATTATACATGTAAAACCAAGCAATTAACTCTGGTCTCAAAACAATAGAAAGAATTCTTTACCCCAGACATCACGTCTCCAAGTTTGAGATCAGTCATAAAACGCTTTACTTTATCAGCTTTCTTCCAGCAGAATACACTGTGGTTAAATTTTTGAAGTTCAACATTTAACACAGTTTTCTTTACATTTGTGAAACAGCCTGTGGATTTTATTAATATTTACAATGACATAAAATTATCTACAAAATTCTATCTAGCTGGGCTGGCAGCCTTTCAGTTTTTCACAATAATAATACAGCATAGCAGGATTCTGGATGATCTTTATATTCTCCATACTAGAGCTCTTCTTTGCTCTTTCAGGCTGTGTTTCATAACAAATAAACATTCTGCATTGTTCCTAACCCATACCGTTTCTTGATGTACTGCTATACCTTCCTGTTGATTTCCTTGTGTAATTTCTTAAAACGATTTGTTCCTATTCAACATGTCCCTACGCTTCTTAATGCCAAAAATCCTCCCTTCAGTTCACTTACAAGCAAACGTAAATTATTGGTGGCACAGAAGTCTAGACGTCAACGGCATACTACTTTCTTCATTTCTCTCTATATAATGATTGTCTACCTTAATGGCCATTGCAGACACAGTGACATTTTACACTGCCTGTCAATTCCCTTGCCCAGTCAATATCTTCATCCACTTGTGTTTTTCCATCATTAGGCATTTTTTCCTTTCATTCGTCTTGAGTTTAGCCTACATGATAGCCTAATTATTTGTAGTCTTCTCCAAGCCTCCATCTTTCCTTTTTGTACCTTGGAGCACATTATCAAGTGTTCTCTTCCTGTGACCACTTCCTTCCATCCCCCATCTCCAATTTATGTTTTTACTGATATCAACGTTATCATACATGGGAAAAGTCAGTCTGAAAATTTATCTCCATCCTTGCTATAACTCCCTCCTTCACTCCTTCATATCCTTGCCTACCCTTTTCATACCAGATTCCATGTTTATTTTCCCCTTTCAGCTCACTGTTCAACCCTTTATTTTCTTAGTAATAGGGCCTTTTGTGATTGAGAAGCTCTGTGCTATCAAAGTTATATGTGTTGTCATCTTGGACTTCTTGTTTTTGTGGTTTTCAGAATTTTTTTTTTTTTTTTGCTTCTTGGAAGCTCTTTTTAATGAAAAGATTTCTGCAGAAGTCCTGAACTATTTTAATTTCACTGCATTCATCCTAAAACCTTTTTGCTTTGCAACTTCCAGGCATGTGCCCTGTTTTCATAGCATTTTTGCCTCATGGAAAAGTTATTTTTAAGTTAAAATTCATTTATTTGATTAATGGAACATGGTTCCTATAAGATGAGGTGTCATGCAACTCAAAAACATCAACCATTTAAAAATCATCCTTTTAAAAGGTAAAGGCATTCAATTCACTCAGAAGGCAATGAAACATTAATGAGACCTAGTCAGCTCTGCTCCTCAAATGATCAAGAATAATTTTCTGTTTGTATTCTCTGTCTCCACTCAACAGACTTCATGGAATTTGTAATCTTCTGCTGAAATGATTACTATCATTAGTACTCCTTTTTCATTACAGTACTTTGAACTATTGTATCTGGATTTAAAAGCTCGACTATATGAAACCATAAGCAAATTAGGAAAACTGCAGAGTTAGGCAAACGACAAGCTGTTGGCAGAGAAAGAAAGCAAAACAGAATTTTTTGCTTAAACTAAGTATTACATCATTATAGAAAACAGATAATCAGACAAGTAAGGCCTGTCATTGAAATGTTTGACTTTGTGATTAAAGAGGGAACAGGGACTAAGAGATTAGTCTCTTTGCACAGATGGTTGCCTACAGTATTGACCAAGAAACTTCTTCAGAATATAAAACTTCTTGCTTCTTATCTAGCTGACTACAATTTTTCCAAAGGCAGTAATTATAAAATGCCTTCCTTACCATCATCAGATGTGCATAAGATTTAAGGAAGGCCTAATTCATAAAAGGAAACACTCTGCTTGCCAGTCCTCAAGTATACTTCTAACGGCCATGATAATTCATTCCCTATCCTAGGAATCCCCCAGAGGGCATGACAGCTAGCCAGGGAATGAAGTCAGGAAGCCTCAACATTTGCTTGTGCTCTTACTAGCATCCCAGCAATGTTTAGAACTAAGGCATAACCACTCTGCTGGCCAGGAGGACAGATGATTCACACCACTTCAGAGACCACAATGCCCTCCTTGACATGGGTGCATGAGACAGTACATTAGCAATGAGAGCTACCATTGAAGTGGCTTATTTACCAAACACTCTATCCTCAGGGACTGCATTTAACAATGCCACCCTTTCTCCATGGGAGTGCAGCACTGGATTGTTCCAGACCACCATCCCTCCTTCCCAATAAGTATACTCCCATCCTCCTCTGCTGTTAAGCACATGAGCCTCTAATGAATCTTGTGTCATTTGGGCTGTAGTCAGGACTTAATTTTGCTATATATATTAATTGTTTTGAGCTTACTGGGCAGTGAAGAAGATATTTCATAATTTTATTAAAATCGTAGAAAGGCAAGGGGTTGAAGTTTTCCTGTGATATCCTCACAGTTTAAAAATACAAATTGGTGATAAGACTGTTATTACAAAACATGTACTGACACAATCCACAACCGCAAAATATTCTTGGAGTTGAATTGAAACTGAATTAACTTTTTTGTCGCAGACAGCCACCAAGCCATCATCCACAGGTTGAAAAGAGTACTAAAAGAAAAAAAAATAAGCCTAGAAAGAAAATTATGCCTATTATAATGATCTGAAAGAGAGATATCAGGAAGGTGAAGAAGAGACGAACGAGAGCTAATCTGCTGCTATGTTTGCTGCCTAAAGTTGTCTCTACTTTCACCTAAAGACCCCCTTGAAAACAAAACGATTAAAATTTTCTTTAAAAAATTGGTAGTCACTATTATTCTTTTAATTGTCTTAAAACTGAATAATGCATCCTATGCAACAAGGCACATTATTCAAATGCATTGCACAGTAATTGTTTTCTATATGCATCAGTATGCATCCAGGGCATATGGAAGAATATGAATGTGGGCTGATAGTGGTGTCATGTGTTTGCATAATGTCATACAGTGTTCCACACTGGTAGAGAATCCAGCTCAAGACACCACAGGACTGAAACATGCAGGGCACCTATGGCTAACAATGATGGCAACATGAAAGTTTGATGACAAAGCAGTAGCGAATGTAACTCTAAAGAGGGATGGGTCACACACATTCACCATTACAGACATCAAAATAGAGGTAGTGACTGGACATAAAGCCTCACCAGAGCATGCGTGATATTATGTGTATAACCCCACATGGGCAACAACTGTGTTCACAGCCCACATAGCATTTGACATACACACTACTTCCAAGTTAGGCATATCCACAACAGATAAGAGATGTTAGGACATGCAACACCACCATGACTCCAGGACTGTCTCTAATGGGAGATTGATACTCAGAATAATTTAGCTGATATATAGGCCCAGACACAGAAGACTACTGCACAGAACACTTCGAATCTAGTGAATGTGCCCTGTGGCTTGTGTGAGGAAATGCACCAACTGTACAATGATGTTAGCATAGGTACAGGGACCTTAGCCCATATTACTATAGTGGAGCTCCATGTCACTGTGTCCTCCCACCTGTACAAGTGATAATGATGACTATTCCCTTCCCAACCTAGGAGCACAGTGATGTTTGATTCACAGTGGTGTCAGGTAATGCACTGCCATAATAGGATAGGTAGATGGGTATGGGTAGAGGAGTAGATCATGCCTGCTCAACTTGGTTGACTTATTTCAGTCAGTCACCAGAGTTGTGGATGAAGGCAAGGTGGTTCATACAGCCTACCTTCATCTGTCCAAGGCCTTTGATGCCATTCCCCACTCAGGAATCATAGAAAACCTCACTAAGCTAGGCATCAACCCATATATTACTATGTGTGCTGCAAACTGGCTCACAGGTAGAACTCACAGTGTGAAAGTAACTGACTCCAAGTCAGACTGCCGAACAGTCACGAGTGGAGTCCCACAGGTTTTGGTCCTGGTTCCTGGGTCCTGGGTCCTCTCCTGTTTGGTATCTAGTCTGAAGTCCAGGGCAACACAAAGGGACTCTGGCTGACAAAGTTGGCAGACAATTGCAAGTTGGGAGCTATTATTAACTTCCCGAGTGATGTTGATATCCTACAGAAAGGCCTCACTGAGAACAATGACTAGTGTCAGAACCATGGCCTTAAGCTCAGTGCCAAAAAATGTGTCATTATCCGCTTTGGGAAAAACCCGGTTCCCATGAATACTACATCAGTGGTCATCCACTGAACACAGAAGGTATTATAAGAGATCCGAGAACAGAGGCTGACAGCAGCCTCTCTTTTGACCACCACATTGTCACTGTGGTCAGAAAGTCCTTCTATGTCACACATCTCATTACTAAGGGTTTTGCATCCAGGAAGAAAGAGGTCATTGTCTCCCTCTACTCTTCCCTCATTAGGCCAATCATCGAGTACAATGCCCCATTTGGCATATACCTCACTAGACATCTGCAACAACTGGAGAAGCCACATAAGTACCTCACAAAGAGGATTCTAGGCCTTAAACATTTGTCCTATATGGACAGACTCAAACAACTCTAACTATTCTCTGTCTCATATCGCCTACTTAGAGGCGATCTCTGCTTGACTTACAAAGCCATGTCTGACCCAGCTATGTTAGAAGTGCTACATCTAAAGAAATCTCAGTGCCTCCACACCACACACTCCAGAGACCTCAACCTCATTGCCACAATCAACAGAACATGCTGGAGGGACAGGTTCATAACCCAGAGACTGCCCATACTATGGAATAGACTTCCTATATATGTCAAGCAGAGCAATTCACTGGCCATCTTCAAGTGAAATCTTGATGAGTGGATGGGTAATAGAAAATTCACCCCAGGAATCACTTTAGTGGCTTTACTCGATAGAGGCAATGGGA